>NW_019154122.1:10167678-10421083 GCF_002288905.1 Enhydra lutris kenyoni
GTGTGTGTATACATATATATATATACATATATATGTGTATATATATATATATATATATATATATATATATATATATCATCCTGAGGCACAGTTGTGTTAAAAACTCCCACTACGATTGCAAATATGCTCTTAGTTCTATCATTTATAGCCATATGTATTGTGAGGCAATGTTAGTAGGTGCATATAAATTGTTTTATTTTTACCTTTCAGATATATATCTTTCGGGTGGATTGAGTCTATCTTTGCTATTTTATGAAATATTTCTCCTTAAACCTAGTAATAATGGCTTTTGCCTTAAGGTCTACTTTGTCTTAGATTAACAAAATGACAGTAGCTTTCTTCTAGTTAGTGTTTGCAGGATACATATCCTTCTCTATCCCTTTACTATAAATATTTCTATATCTTTAATGTTTATCTCTTGTAAGAGCACAGCATTGGATATTTATTTTAATTTAATAATATTAAATATGTATTAATTAAAATTTAAAATATATTAATTTAATAATTTATTTACTTATACAGTATGATTATTGACATACCTGAGTTTAAATCCACATATTCTATTGGTCAAACTGTTTCATGTTGCTTGTCCTATCTTGCCTTCTTTTTGGTTAATCACGTATTTTTTATTATACTTATCCCTTATTATCTTTACAATTATATATTTTCACTTTTCTATTAATGGTTACCACAGAGATAATGACACGCATCTTTGACTTATTAGATGTTACAGATAATTAGATATTGGATGTCATAGATAATTCATATTATTTTTATCACTTTGTGACCAATTCAAGATGTTTATAATGCTAACTCCCTTTAACTTCACTTGCTTTTATGTCATTGTGGTTAAATTTTTAAATCTACACATATTTTAAACAACTTTAGGTATATTTTTCACACCTTAAAATTCATCCATCTCAAGTATATAATTCAATGATTTTTAGTATATTTTACCCAGTGCTAGAACCATTGGCATAAATTAGTTTTAGAGCATTTTATCCCACCAATAACCCCCACCATGTCCATTTTGAGTTGATGCCCACTCCTATTCCCAGCCTTAGGAATCTTTCTGTTTGTAAAGGCTGTAATGGCTATAAACCTGCCTTTTCTGGACATTTTACTCAAAGGAAATCACAGTGTGTAGTTTCTTGTGCCTGACTTCTTCCATCTAGCATAGTCCTTAAAAAAAAAAGAGAGAGAGATTTTATTTATTTGAGAGAGAGCAGAGAGAGAATGAGCAGGGAGTAGGGGCAAAAGGAGAGGGAGAAGCAGACTCCCAGCTGAGCAGGGAGCCCGATGCTAGGCTCAATCCCAGGACCCCAGGATCATGACCGGAGCCAAAGGCAGCCACTCCACTGACTGAACCACCCAGGTGGCCCTAAGCATAGTCCTTTTAAGGCTCATCCATGCTATACATCATGTGTCAATAGTTCATTCCTTTTCACTGCTCAATAGTAACCCACTATATCATGGGCTACTTTTTTTTTTTTTTTTTTTTTTTGGCTATAAGAGCAATGCTTTTATAAACATCTGCATAAAAGTCTCTGGACATTCATTTTCACTTCTCTTGGGTAGATACACAGGAGTGAAATTGTTAAATCATAGGATAGTTTTCAGTTTTTCAAAACCTGCCACACTGTTTCCCAAAGTGGTCCCACCATTTCACACTCTGACCGGCAGTGTATGGAAATTCTCCTTTCTCCACATCCTTACCAACTTTCGTTATTGCCTATCCTATTATAGCCATCCTCGTGGGTATGAATTAACATCTTATTTTAACTTGCATTTCTCCCAAGGGCTAATGATGGTGAGTGTCTTTTATTAGCCATTTGTGTATCTTCTTCTCTATACCGTAGGCTTCCTTTTTTGTTAGGCTTTTTGTCATTGCATTATATTGCTTCGTTTACAAAACAAGCACATATTTACATTTATACATAAGTACCTTCAAATTTCTCTTCATCTCTTCCTGCATTTCTGTTCTTTCTAGGATCATGTTTCTTCTGCCTAAAAATCCTCTTTTAGTATAGCAGTATTTCTTTTAGTATGGTCTGCTGGCAACAAATTCTCTAGATTTTTGTTTGCCTGAAAACAACTTTATTTCACCATTGTAATAGAATGTTATCTTCTCCAGCTACAGAACTCTTGCATAGCTCTTTTCTTTTTTAGGTAGGCTCCACACCCACTGTGAGCCCAATGTAGGTCTTGAACTCACAATCCTGAGATCAAGACCTGAGCAAGGTCAAGATCTTGATCTCAAGCTTGACTGACTGAGCTACCCAGACACCCAGATGTCGCTATTATTTTCTTTCTGAGCTTTAAAGATGGTGTTGCATGATCTCTGATAATATGGCTATCACCGAGTCTCTAGAAAAGTCAACTATACAGGGGCACCTGGCTGGACACTAGGTACAGCATGTGACTCTTCAGATCAGAGTCATGAGTTCAAGCCCCATGTTGGGTCTAGAGTTTACTTTAAAAAAAATACAGCTGTTTGTCTTACTGCCTGTTTGAAGACAAAGTATTTTTCCCTCTGACTTCCTCTTTGGCTTTGGTTTTTCCTAAGTTTTACAATGATGCACCAAGGGTAGTCTCTGTACTTACTCTGCTTCAGATTTCTAAAACTTCTTGGGTCTATGGCTTGACGTTCATCAGTTTTGGAAAATTCATAGCCAGTATCTCTTCAAATACTGCCTCTGCTCCATTGTCTTGCTCAAGACTTCAATTATACATATTATATCTTTTCAACATGTCTCACGTGCCTCACGCTGTTTTCTGTCCTTCCCCTCAGTTTTTCTCTTTATGCTTCAGTGTGTATTGTGCATACTAATTCTCCAGGTCACTAATCCTTTTTTCTGCTATGTCCACTTTGTTGTCAACTGTTGTCAAACCCATATATTAAGTTGATTTCAGCTATAGAACTTTTCACTTTTAGATTTGTCAAATGATTTTTTAAATTTTTACTTAAATTCAATTTATTAATATTAGTTTCAGAGGTAGAGTTCAGTGACTCATCTGTTGCACAGAACACCCAGTACTCATTATATCACGTGCCTTCCTTCATGCCCATCAACCAGTCACCCCATCTGCCCACCCCCCTCACCCCTCCAGCAACCCGCAGTTTGTTTCCTATAGTTTCCTCTTATGCTTTGTCTCCCTCTCTGATTTTATCTTTTTTTATTTTTCCCTCCCTTTCCCTATGATCTTGTTTTGTTTCTTAAATTCCACAAGTGAAAGGTAATTGTTCTTCTCTGATTGAGTTATTTTGCTTAGCATAATACCCTCTCGTCCTTCCATGTCATTGCAAATGGCAAGATTTCATTTTTTTGAAGGCTGAGTAGTATTCCAGCGTGGGGTGTGTGTGTGTGTGTGTGTGTGTGTACACAATTACTACATCTTCTTTGTCCATTCATCTGTTGATGGACATCTGGACTCTTTCCACCCACAGTTTAGCCATTGTGGACATTGTTGTTATAAACACTGGGGTGCAGGTGCCCCTTCAAATCACTGTTTGTGTCCTTTGGGTAAATACATAGTAGCACAATTGCTGGGTCATAGGATAGCTTTATTTTTAAGTTTCTGGGAAAATTTCATATTGTTTTCTAGAGTGGTTGTACCAGAGTTGTCGTATGATTTTTAAAATAGTTTCCAGTTCTCTGATAAAATTCTTCATCTTTTCTTTTAAATAGCATTTTAATTATAGTTCTTTTAAAGTCCACGTGACTAACTCCAAGTCTTTTTCCTGGATTTTGGTGATCTGTCCTGTTCCCTAGCATGTCTGGAATTTATTGAATGCAAACTACTGAGTATTTTTTAAAAATCTGAAGATAATCTGAGAACTCTGGCAAGTTGTATCTTCCTCCAGAAAAGATCTGTTTTGTTTTGGACCAAGTGGAGGCAAATCACCTGAATCCAGCTGAGCGCTGGGAAATCTGAAGCTAGGCTTCAACCTTTTCTGGGGGCTGCTCTATTTTCATTTACTATAACTCCCTAAAATATAGCCATTCCAGCACTAACTGGAAGTCTGAGTGTTTTCCAGGGATTCTCTTCCTAATTTCAGTACCTGTCTCCCAAAGCCATGAGACTTCCATAATTCTTGGTTTTCTAGCATTTTGACCCCAATGCCTTCTACTCAACTTCCTATCCTCACAGCCCCATGCAGCATGTACTGTCAAATGCCTTCAAGGGAAGACACAACAGAGAACTGGACAAACTTCATTGGGCTGCTTCTTCTCTCTCTCTCTCTCTCTCTCTCTCTCTCTCTGGAACCTGATTCCCTAAGCCCTAGCTGCCTTGTTAGCTCCTTCATGTTCTCAAACACATGAGTTTGGTTGTTTATATTGGTGGCGGTGGTGATGGTGGTGATGGGTTTTGCTTTTATCTAGGCCCATTTTTCTAGCTGTTCTCAGTGGGACTATTTGTCTGCAACAAGTTTCTTTTTCCTCACTGGGAAGGAAAACTGAAACACAGCTGTACTTGTTCTAATTTGCCATTTGCTGCTAAAACTCCAGAACACAGAGCCTCCAGGAGAGGATGCTTCCTGGGAAAGAATCCACAAATCCCATTTGCTTTGCCAAGGCACTTGCCAAATAATCACTGTCCTTGACTCTACGTGGCAAGGTGTGGGTGTGCCAGTATGAGAGCTGAACAGAAAGGAAGTCTGTCTAATCTAAATACGAATCATATGTGTAGTAATGACTATCAGTCCCCTGACCCATGCCCTATCCACCTCCAGCACACAGGAGATAATAAATGTTTGATGAAAGAAGGGCTGGGGGTAGGAGATATCTGAAAGAGTGTGAGAAAGTATGAAAGAGTTCAAAATAATCCAATCTTCCTATAGTAGCTGTTGAACATGCAGATTTTTCCCACTTAATATTATGGATGTATATCCAATGTTTTGGGTACAAATAAAATTCATATTGATCAGTTATCTCATGAAGCCCACTCAAGAGTCTTTGTAACGGGGCACCTGGGTGGCTCAGTCTTTAAGCGTCTGCCTTTGGCTCAGGTCATGATCCCAGGGTCCTGGGATCGAGCCCCATATTGGGCTCCCTGCTCAGCAGGAGCCTGCTTCTCCCTCTCCCATTCTCCCCTCCTGTGTTCCCTCTCTTGCTGTCTCTCTCTCTCTGTGTCAAAAAATAAAATCTTTAAAAAAAGAAAAGATTCTTTGTAGGAACTCATTCTCCAAATTAAAAACCAAGTGAACCCCCCCAAAAAAAATCCATTAAAAAAAAAGCAGCTCAGGGGCGCCTGGGTGGCTCAGTGGGTTAAGCCGCTGCCTTCGGCTCAGGTCATGATCTCAGGGTCCTGGGATTGAGCCCCGCATCGGGCTCTCTGCTCAGCAGGAAGCCTGCTTCCCTTCCTCTCTCTCTGCCTGCCTCTCTGCCTACTTGTGATCTCTCTCTGTCAAATAAGTAAATAAAATCTTAAAAAAAGAAAAAAAAAAGCAGCTCAAATTTTCAACTCAAGTCACAAATAAGGTACTACATGTATTTTTTCTTATTAATCTTTCAGGTTCACTAATCCTCTCTTCTGCTATGTCTAATCCATATAACGAGTTACTTTTATTTATAGTATTTTTCAACTGTGGAGTTGTCATCGATTCTTATAGATTCTAATTCTCTGATAAATTATCTGATATGTATATATTACAGAAGAACCAGAATGAATCATATATACATTATATTTTTTGTGTGTATATATATACACACACACGTATATGTGTATATATATATGCACACGTGTATATGTGTGTGTGTATATATATATATATATGCATACATATTCCTAACAATTTTGAGAAGTGTATATATATATATATTTATCCCCTCTCAACAGATGGAGAAGCAAGCCCACAGGTATAAAGTGGCTTCCCCAAAACTGCAGTCCGTATTGTCACGGTCAGCTGCTCAGCTATTAAATTCAGTTCTGGCAACTCCAAAATTCATCTTCTATCTACTACCCCATGATGTAAACACTGATATTTATATCTTGGGCTTTTTTTTTTTTTTAAGTAGGTTTCACACCCTGTGTGGAGCCCAACATGGGGCCTGAACTCACGACCTGGAGTTCAAGACCTGAGCTGGGATCAAGAGTCAGATGCTTAACCAACTGAGCAACCCAAGCGCCCCTATATCTTGGGATTTCTTAATTCAAGGTGCAGCTACACATTTGTTTGGGGCTTATCAATGAGCTGGGACTCTTCTAGAAATGGAACTTCCCAACAATGAGCTGGAAATCAGTGCACTTGCTCCCCATCCTGTTCACATCTCCATTCCACAGATCTGAGCCATAGAATGACATCTCTCATGTCGAGAGTATTGGACAAAGTCCAGTATGGTCTCTTGAGTAAGCTGGTGGCAACACAGAGCAGCAGTAAAGAGGACAGACTCTGCTGCCAGACCACCTGGGTTTGAATCCCACCTCCTTTCCTCCCCAGCTCTGGCACCGCGCACAAGACTCCTGCCTCCTCTGAGCCCTACATTCTGTATCAGAAAATGAAAATTAAAATAGTTCAGCTTGTTAGGAGGACTCAATAACAGGATATCTAAAATGTGTAGGGTATGTAAGAACAGAAGGACTATTATCGTAGTTCAATCCTACTTCATCTCAAAGCAAAAACACTCACTGAACATTGCCAAGGGCAGCTGGGTTATGGGGCAAGACTGATGACCTTCGAGGAGCTCTGGGATAGTAAACACAACCCAAGGAGACAATATCAGTCTTGCTCAAGGACGGCATACTGTGTCTGGGAGCCTGGTGATGCGAGCAGCTCCTTCTCTATCAGGTCTTAGAGGAAGAAAGGAATTCAAGGGTGAGGAAGGGGGAGGAAAAAGGGGAAGCAGTAAACAAAAGGCACAGTCACATAAAACTGCATATATGGACAGGCCACGGAGAGTCTAGCATGACTGGAGAGTGGGATTTACAACGAGAAGACGTCTTCCCCTCCTGGGGTCAACGCGGGGAGGTTTCCAGCAGTGTGCACCACCTCGTCCACCCACCCTGCACACAGGAATTTCACAGATTTTGGCAAAAACACAGGTGACTTTAAATTCATAGGTAACGATTAGCCACCTGCTGAGCCGTAGGCTTATCTTTCCTACCACATTTTCTAGGCAGCCCTTTCCAGAAGCTTCCTTCAGGAATGAAGTCCCCAGGTAGTGGTTCTCCCCATCCCGAACACATACAACCATTGCAAACACAACAGTTGCTTTTGCTTCTGTGACTCCCGTGACAATCCACTGCTGTTTCTGATCGTCTATGCATCTACCCTGTTTTAGTCACCAGGGAGAAATGCCTACGTTATTGAAGAGGATTCGTACTAGATAGTTCCATTTACCCAAAGATGAGGGTGTAGCTATTCTTGGCAATTTCATTTTCCCTCTTTTGGCTACAGACTAGCTCCCTCTTGCATCCAACACCTCTCTGGTGTCCGACTGCATTCTATAAGGATTCATTCACTCATTAATTCATTCATCACCAAACAGTGGTTCAAGGCATCAGCCCTAAGGCAGACACACCTTGGGGAGAAGATCTGCCACTAATCACGGCTGTAACTTTAGGAAAGTTATTCAGCCTTTCCCGGGATCAGTCTCTTCCCTGAATCACAGCATCATTCAAATGAGCCTGCCACAGAGCGAGCACTCAGTGAATAATTAGCCTTTATTCTCATCATTCAAAGGGTCATTCAACAAACTGTTAGCATGTCAACTCCCGGAAGGCAGGATATGGGTTTGTGCAGTTGTGCCCCCAGAGCCTGGAATGGATTCAGACAAAAAGCAAGGGTTAGGGTAAACATTTCTCAAATGAATGAATGAGGGAATGAGCACTTACGCATGCCAGACTCAATGAGTATCTTTTTAATTGGGAAAAAAAAATGCTATGGGGAGGAGGTGTCCCCACAGGAGGAGGTGGGATGTGAGGATGAGACCCCAAAGCAGAAAGAGGACATGGATGCAAAAACTGGTGAAACCCAAATAAAGCTTCAAGTTTACTTAACAGTACTTGGTTGTTTTTAATTTTTTTTTTTTTTTTTTTTTTTTGAGAGAGAGAGAGAGAGAGAGAGAGTGAAAACAGGGGGAAGGTCAGATGGAAGAGGGAGAGAGAGAATCTCAAGTAGACTCCATGCCCGGCGCAGATCCTGAGATCATGACCTGAGCCAAAATCAAGAGTCAGACGCTTACCCAACTGAGCCACCCATGTGCCCCAGGTTTCTTAGTTTTGACAAAGTCCCACGGTCATCTAAGATGGCAGCAGGGGAAGCAGGGTGGGCACTGCATGGGAACACTCTTATACTATATCTTTGCAACTTTTCTGTAAATCTAAAATTCTTCAAAAATAGTTTACTTTTTTAAAGAATATCTTTTCCCATTATCTTTTTAAAAATCAACTTATTTTGGAGTAACTTTCTAAAAGGACGAAGTGAAGCTCTAGCACAATGATCACGGCAAGACTGTCAGAATCAGCGGGTTCACGGAGGATCAGAAAATGTATGTATGTGTGGCGTCATCCTTCCAGATGCTGGAACAGTCCTGATGTCAAGCATTTATCAACAAACACATATCGCTAGTGACCACAAGCTCAGGTCCTGGAGCCAGACTACCCAGGTTCGAATCCTGCCTCTCCTGTTTGTGAGCGACATTACTACGGCCGAGTAGCTGGTCCTCCCAGGGCCTCCATTTCCTTTTCTACAAAATGGGGATTAGAATAGCACCTCTCATGGAGATAATACAAGAATTCATTCAGTTAATGGCCTTTCCCCTGCATCTCCCTGGGACTAGCTCCCTCCCATCACTAGAGCCTCAGCCTGTGTGTCGGAGCAGGCAGAGCCCATGAGCACTGTGGACAGGGCAGCCCCTCTTTTCCCACAGTTAATGGGTTTAAAGATCTGAGGGTTGTGTCTGGCACGGGGAAGCGAAGGTGAGCTAGCTAATAATCTTCCTTCTATGACGGATGTGTTCTTAAATGTCATATTAGGTTGCGTACCTCTGTTAAGATGTTTCGTATAAACACACATACCCAACAGAAAGGTTAACCAGTAGACATCTGCATCCTGATTTTTGGTTCTAAAATAGCTCAGTCTAAGCCATACTTAATAATAAAACATTAACGTGCCCGGGGCCAAATACACACATGCAATGGCAAGCCCTGGGGACTGTCCGTGTCTTCGATTATCCACGCCCTTGCTCTTCTCTCATTAGTCTGGATATTGGGGAAGTGAGATGCTGCTGCAGCACATGGCTGCTTCTAGTCTAAGATTCTCTGGGACTGCATGCTAAGTCTCGCCCCAGCACCTTTCAAGAAAGAGACAGATGTCCGTGTGTGCCCACCCAGACAAGCACACGTCCCTCTGGCTGAAAGACACTGGCAATTCCCAAAGAAGCAATTTGCTCCAGTCACACCCGGCCAGGTTTTCTTGCACCACAAAGCACAGCAATTAAAATGTGTCAGGAAAGCTGCGCTGGTATTTGGTGGGAGAATTACTAATTTATGTTTACAGTTTACAAATCCAATCATAGCCATGTACTTGGGCCATTACAGCCATGTAAGAAAAATATGGCGAGTGCTTTTATTTGGTGGAAACTATCATTTCCTTAGATTTTGCAATTTACTCACATTAATGGGCAAAAGTGAATTCTCCCAGCATGAACAGAGATGAATAGCCCTTCATTATTTAATCAGGAGAAGACTAAAGGCAAGGTACAGAGATATTCTGACCACACAATTTTACCAGGAACCTGCAGGGGCTGCTTCTTGCTTCATTCAAGCCCAGACAAATAAGAGAGGATTTGTAGTAGGGGGAAGGCACTAAAGGGTAGAGCATGAGACCAGAAGGCTTTGGAGGAGATCTGCGGGAGCTGATCTTGGCTCGCTGGGAGGGTCCATCCAGGGCTCTCCGAGGACCATCAGACTTTTCTCATCCAATCCACAACTGGGTGGCTGTCACGTGCCAGACCCCAGGGACACAGACACTATTAAATAAAGTCTTTCCTTTCCCCTAGAATGGCAATTCTGGCAAACTCCTATGAATCCTGCAAAGCTCAGGCAAAATGTTATCATCTGGGTAAGGACTTCTTTAAACTCCCAGGCTGAGTCAATGACTCTCATCCCTTCTTGTGTTTCAAGTGTAGTGCTTTGGTTCATCTGGCTTTCAATGAACTCCCCCACAAGACTGGGATCTGAGAGGGAAGGGACTGTGGCTATGTCTTCCCGAACCCTAGCAGAGCCCCCATCAGGTAGCAGGCATTTAATGGAACGGAGAGCAAAGAAATAGTTCAGCAGATCTCACGGTCTCAGTCGACCACTGCGATCAGCAGGCTGTGTAACCATCCCCAAACCTACTGACTCACAAAAAGCACTGGTTTCTCACTTCGTGGATCCGTGGGTATGCGGGGTTCTGCCGCTGGAGATCGGTTTGGCTTCATTCAGGATGCAGCGTGAGTTCAGGTCTCCTGAAGGTGCGTTTTGTTGAGCCAGGTAGCAGAAAGGTGAGACTCCAGGCTTAATCACACCACCATAAAGTCTCCCTTGAATCACACCCACCAATTCTTCACGTGCCAAATCAAGACGCCTGACCAAGTCCAACATCAAATAGTAGGGGATGGGGGGGAAGATCCTCCCTCTACTGTAATCGGATGCATAGCAAAGTTCCATGGTGGAGAGCGTGCAGAGACAATGTACAGGGAGGGAGTAAAGGAGGAGGAGCCGTGGCGGGTAATGGTAAGGAGAGAGTCTGCAATCAGATTGCCTGAGTTCAAATCTCGGCTCCCCTTGCCCCCAACTAAGACTGTAACCTTGGAGAAGTGACTCAAACACGCAGCGCCTCAGCTTCCCCACCTGTCAAACTGACATAACGATGGCACCGAATTCCTTGGGCTGCCGTGAGGATTTAATGATAATAGTCCATGCAAAGCATTTAGCAGAGGGTCTAGTCGTGGCAAGTGCTCAGTAAATGTTACCCATTAGTTTAATCCTCTCTTCTCTACACGGGATCTTCTCCCAGAAAACACCAAATACTCCCAGCCCCCAGCCCTTACCTATGCTAACCATCCCGTGGCCAGACTCCCTGGTTTCCCCCCAACGGGCCCACGTACCTTATGTCATTAATAAGATTCCTTTATTAACCATGAGGAGGTCTTTAGCAGCTGCTCAAAGTACACCCAGACATCAGGCTTACGTCAGGCACAAAAGCCCGGGGCTGACATTGATGCGAGTCACCAAAGTCATTGTGCCCATAAAGAAGGTGTCTTGGTGATGGATGGCTGTAGGCCACAGAGCTGCGCTATGCCTCCAGGACAATCCATCTCTTCCTTGGAGGCCAGAATGCGGCCGTGAAGCTCCTGAGTGCGCGAGGGGAGTCAGCTTCACTCCTAAATGAATGCACAGAGTACATCCGCAGCCCAAGTTTTCAACCGGCTTGAATCAGGACAAAGATGTTCAAGATAAAATACAGGCAGGTGCCTATTGGGTGCCTCTCCTGGGTCCTCTCAGTCAGAATTAAAGAGGGAAGCTACCCGACCTCAGTCTTCAGCTGACCCAGATCTCGTTTACAATCTGGAAAGCAGATTCCCAGAAGAGTCTACAGTCACACGAGTAGAAAATCATAGGAATCTATTCCCCAAAATCAGATGTCAGGGAGGAAAAAGGAAAACAAAGACTTCCTCCAAAAATGGGGCTTGTTTTGCCCAAAAGCATCTTTTCCTTCAAAATTAAAGATCATGCTATTTTAATCGAGAGTGATGCTTAGCTCACTTTGAAGAATTCCCCTACCTGGAAGGTCACTCCCCAGAAACCACATGTGCCCCCAACCGTCACCACCACCCGGAGCCTTGTTGGATGAATGCTTTATTCAGAACAAGAGTCTCGTTTTCTGATATTTTTTATTATGTCAATCACACGTAACACAGACAACGGCACCCTGGACACAGTGAGTTTCTAAGCTCTACTTCCAAAAGTATTTCCTCCTGGTGTGCAGCTCAGGAAACTAGTGACAAGCAGGGTTCTCGAAACCTGTGTGACCTTGGGCAAGTCACACATCCCCTCTGAGCCCCAGCCTCACTGTAACAACGGGGGAAGAGACATCCTCCTCACCAGCAGGGATTCAAGGAGACCTGCACGTGAGTCCTCAGGGTCAGCCGCGCCATGTAATCATCACCGCCACCATCCGTGACCCAGCAGGAAGAAGGAACACAGCAGGCTCTCCACCATGGCAGACTCCTCCAGAAGCTGCCTGGCTAAGGCCAGTATTCAGAGCCACAGGCAGCTCCTGTCCTGAGCAAGGACACCTCTGACCATTCAATGTGAATATGTCCCTCGGCTCCCACCAGCGTGGGGCGAAGAGCTGGAACTCCGAGCACACCAGCCGCATTCCCACCTTCCCACCGCCTGCCGCATGGGGAACCCTGCGGGATGCCCTTCCCCTGCATCTCCCTGGGACCAGCTCCCTCCCATCACTCGAGCCTCAGCCTGTGTATCGAGCTGGCAGAGCCCCCAAGCACCATGGACAGGGCAGCCCCTCCTTTCCCACACAACCCGTTTCTCTCGATGACCCCGTTGCAGTGCCACGGAACCTTCTCGGTGTGCGAATATGGGTTTATTCTGGGCTTCCCCACGGAGACGCAAGCTCGGTGAGGACAGGGACTACTCTGTCCTGCACCTGCTGTATTCCCCATGCCTAGAAAAGTGCCAGCCTCAAAGCAGACCCTCAACCAGGAGCCGCTGAGGGAAACAAGGTGGTTGGGACTTAGCCACAGTTCAGTCTGACGCCAAGACCAAACCCTTACCCCACCCACCCTCGGTTCTTTTTTTTTTTTTTTAAGATTTTATTTATTTTTTTGACAGACAGAGATCAGAAGCAGGCAGAGAGGCAGGCAGAGAGCGAGCGAGGAAGCAGGCTCCCTGCTGAGCAGAGAGCCCAACGTGGGGCTCGATCCCAGGACCCTGAGATCATGACTTGAGCCGAAGGCAGAGGCTCAACCCACTGAGGCACCCAGGCGCCCCCACCCTCGGTTCTCTTGCCCGGGGTTCTAACCCTGAGTCCTGATGTGTTGCACAGAACAAATTACCTCCCTCTGCGTGAAACATGTCAGGTGTCTGAAAACAGTGGTCAGGCCCCATTCAAAGACTTCTCTGCAAACCCCAACTCGGTCTCCTGCCTTGAGGTGCCCGTGTGACCTTCTGATTCCTGAAGGTTCTTCTCCAGTCCTGCTAAGGATGCATCCATCCCAGGGAAGGGGACTGGACGCCCCCGCGCCCCACGGTACTTCCATTACCAAAACCCAAGACTGCAGTACCCTCTGATCTTAGAAGGCTTCTGAAAGGCTTCACAGAACACGAAAACGGGGCCCTGTGCGGAAGCGAGAGTGCAGCTTGCAGACCCTGCAAATCTGGCATCTCCTTAGCACAATGGCGATCACGCGACAACGACAGAGCCCCGCGTGAGGGTTTCCGTGGGAAGCAAAGAGGTGTAAGTGAGGTGGGTTTTACTTTTAGCCTCTTTAAAACAAATGCATATTTAGAACATATTCCTGAGGCTTTTTTTTTTCTTCAAGCTTAACAACAGTATTAACCTTTGAACGGAAGTGGAAAAACTCAGATGATAAATGTTCCTTGTCTCCCTAGCCATTCCCTCTGAAGCCCTAACTCGGAAAAGGAGCAAATGAGGAGGCTGCGGTTTCCACTGTCGCCTCAAGAGTAAATATAATCTGTCACTCTTGTAACCCTTTCATGCCCTTAAAGTACTGACGTGTGCTCGGGAAGATTTACAGTCGTCTATGTCAGTAATGCACCAAAGATCTTGAGAGACTGTTAACTCTTAAACATAAATCTCCCCCTCTCATTTTCAGTGCTTGTTCTATTTACTCATTAATAACAGGGAGCTGTTGGTTTTGCTGTAATCAACACCCAGTGGCACATCCCCTGTGTACCCACCTTCGCTGGAAGGGAAACCAAAAACAGGCGAAGTTGGACAAAATAGAAGAAGCCGAGAAGGCCACCACTGGCACTTGCGCACGGACCCGTGCGGCCCCACACACTGAAGGAGAGACCTCAGAGCGGGCAAGGGAAGCACCTTCCTGGGGTGTAGGCAGGGATGCCTTCCAAGTAAGAAGCATCCCCTGTGCTCCTGCCACCAGGGGACACAGGGTCACACCGGGCCTGCCCACCTGAGCAGTAACAGCACCGTGAGCCCAGGCCTCAGGGAAGCACGTGGTGCCGTCGGAAAGCAGGACCTTCACCTGGTTTCGGGCCGAGTGGGAGAAAGAACTTATAATCCGACACCAAGCCTCACAATTTTAATAGTGCAGAGATGGTGGGCCAGAACCAGACTCTGGGGGCGCCTGGGAGGCTCAGTCGGTTAAGCGTCTGCCTTCAGCTCAGGTCATGGTCTTAGGGTCCTGGGATCAAGCCCCACATGGGGGAGGAGTCCCTGTTCAATGAGGGGTCTGCTTCCCCCTCTCCCTCTGCCTCCCCTCTGCCTGTGTTCTCTCTCTCTCTCAAACGAATAAAAAATAAAAATAAAAATAAAGAACCAGACGCTGTAGGATGAGAAAGTGGAAGCTAAGAGTGGACTTTCTCAAAATCAAAGCCCTGATCTTCTTCCATCACCCCCCAGCTCCTCAAGTCTCTACCAGCTCCACCCATGGCACCTGCCCTGCTGGCCACGCCCTGAGGGCCCTCAGGGTCAGCGACGGCTCTTCTCCTGTCCTCATCCCAAACATTTAACCCATCAGCAAATCCTATAGGCACAACATGCAGAACTCCCTTGAGGTCCATCACGTCTCCCCGTGCTGGAGTCCCTGTCACGGTCATCCTCAGCCTCCAGACTGGACTCCCTGCCTCTGCCCTCTGGTCCTTACAGTCCAACGTCAATACTGTGGCCGAGGGGTCCTTGGAGGTCTAGGTCAGCGAGTTAATCCTCTGGTCAAAGCCTCCTCACAGCTCCCCGTTTCACCGGGAAGGCAGGCCAGAGTCCTTCAACACTCTACAAGGTGTGGGGTGATCTCCCCCTCCCCCACCTCACTTCCGACTACTGCCTCCCTCCTCACTGCCATCTCGAGGCTCCTTGTACTGCCTCAGCCCCTGACCCTCACCATCTTCTCCGTCTCGGGCACCTTCTCCTGGGAACTCATGCTTCCCCCAAATCTTTGCCCAAATACGGCCTCCACACAGACGCCTTCCCCACCCACCCACTTCACAGCTGAACCCGATCCCCGGCTTTCCTCATCCCCCTTCCCTGCTTTATCCGGTTCTGACAGACAAGAGAATTCTCTCAGGGGCGCCTTGGTGGCTCAGTCGGTTGGGCGCCCAACTTCTGGTTTCGGTTCAGGTCATGATCTTACGGGTGGTGAGATCAAGCCCCGCATTGGGCTCTGCCCTCAGCGAGGAGTCTGTTGGGATATTCTCTCTCTCTCTCTCTCTCTTTCTCTCCCTCTGCCCCTCCCCACATTCATTCTCTCTCTTCCTCTCTCAATGAATCCATCTTTATAAAGGAGAGAGAGAATCCTTTCAACATAACCACAATAGATCTTACAGAAAAGTGTAAAGAACTATAGCGTCCGTAAAAAGACACAAAGCCCGATATGTGTCTGTGGAGACAGAAAGAGGACGAGTGTTTGCCTCAGGCCGGGTGGGGAGGGGTTGTGACATCTAGACCAGCAGGGTTTTGTGAAGTAATCAAAATGCACCAGAACTGCGGCGACGGCTGCACAAACCTGTGGCTATACGAAAAATCACTTAATTATACACTAAAATGGGTGAACTTTATGGTATGCGAATTAAATCTCAATAAAGCTATATCCTGAGAAAAAGACTGTAACATTACCTGGAATTGGTAAATGATCCTCTTTCCCTGTTCGCTTCAGATTTTTTTAATTAAGAGAAACCAGTACTGTAGTAGTACTGAAGTCTCTTTCATACTCTCACCCCAATTTAAGTTTTGTTACATTAAAGAAACTTTTTTTAAAGCTCTTAATTGCAGTTTTAATACTAAAGTTCTAAACCCAATACTAAAGTCCTAAACCACCCCTCCACCACCACTACTGAGTTTGAAATTTTCGTCCCAATTGTTTTTTCCAGAGCATCAAGACACGCAAGGAGGGTGGCCACATTTATTTTTTTGTAATTTTATTTAAATTCAATTAATTAACATATCATTAGTTTCAGAGGTAGAGTTCAGTGGTTCATCTGTTGCATATAAGACTCGGTGCTCATTACATCACGTGCCCTCCTTACTGCCCATCACCCAGCTACCCCATCCCACCACCTCTAACCCCTCCAGCAACCCTCAGTTTGGTACCTATAGTTAAGAGTCTCTAAGGGTTTGTCTCCCACTCTGATTTGGTCTTCTTTTATTTTTCCCTCCCTTTCCCTATGATCCTCTGTTTTGCTTCTTAAATTCCACACGAGTGAAATCGTATGATAATTGTCTTTCTTTGATTGACTTATTTTGCTCAGCATAATACCGTCTAGTTTCATCCACGTCATTGCAAATGGTAAGATTTCATTTTTCAAGGGCTGAGTAATAATCCATTATATCTGTATCTATAGACCACATCTTCTTTATCCATTCAGCTGTGGATGGACATCTGGGCTCTTTCCATAGTCTGGCTATAGTGGACATTGCTGCTATAAATATTGGGGTGCACGTGCTCCTTCAGATCACTGTTTGTATCTTTGGGGTAAGTACCCAGTAGTGCAATTGCTGGGTCATAGGTTTAGATCTATTTTTAAGTTTTTGAGGAACCTCCATGCTGTTTTCCAGAGTGGCTGCACCAGCTTGCATTCCCACCAACAGTGTAGGAGGGCTCTCCTTTCTCTGCATCCTCTCCAACATCTGTCGTTTCCTAACTTGTTAATTTTAGCCATTCTGTCTGGCATGAGGTGGTATCTCACTGTGGTTTTGATTTGTAGTTCCCTGATGCCAAATGATGTGGAGCATTTTTTCATGTGTCTCTTGGCCACTTGTATATCTTCTTTGGAGAAATGTCCATTCATGTCTTCTGCCCATTTCTTGATTATTTGTTTTCTGGGTGTTGAGTTTGATAAGTTCTTTATAGATCTTGGACACTAGCCCTTTATCTGGTGAGACATTTGCAAATATCTTCTCCTGTTCAGTAGGTTGTCTTTTCGTTTTATCCACCGTTTCCTTTGCTGTGCAAAAGCTTTTTGTCTTGATGATGAAGTCCCAATAGTTCATTTTTGCTTTTGTTTCCATTGCCTTTGGAGGTGTGTCTCTAGCAAGAAGCTGCTGTGGCTGAGGTCACAGAGGTTCCTGCCTGTGCTCTCCTCTAGGATTTTGATGGATTCCTGTCTTACACTGAGGTCTTTCCGCCACTTTGAGTTTATTTTTGCATATGGTATAAAATGATGGTTCAGTTTCATTCTTCCACATGTGGCTATCCAATTTTCCCAACACCATTTGTTGAAGAGACTGTCTTTTTTCCACTGGACATTCTTTCCTGCTTTGTTGAAGATTAGTTGACCACAGAGTTGAGGGTTCATTTCTGGGTTCTCTATTCTGTTCCACGGATCTATGTGTATGTTTTTGTGCCAGTACAATGCTGTCTGGATTATTACAGCTTTGAAATACAGCTTGAAGTCTGGAATTGTGTTATCTCCAGCTTTGGTTTTCTCTTTCAACATTCCTTTGGCTATTCAGCGTCTTTTCTGGTTCCATACAAGTTTTAGGGTTGTTTGTTCCAGCTCTGTGAAAAATGTTGATGGTATTTTGATAGGGATTACACTGAATGTACAGATTGCTCTAGGTAGCACAGCCCTTTTAATAATATTTGTCCTTCCAATCCACGAGCATGGAATGTTTTTCCATTTCTTTGTGTCTTCCTCAATTTCTTTCATAAGTGTACTATAGTTTTCAGATACAGATCCTTTACCACCCAATTTAAACAGATATACTTTCAAAGGGCCTTTTCCAATTTTGGACATCTTTGGTTGACAGAAACCTCAAAGAATAACTGAGACAGTGTGTGTCAGGGACTCACCTGGGTCCAGGTCACAGTGAACACACAGGACAGCTAGCCACTGCCACCCCGAGTGCTCTCTTCTCAATCCTCTGAGCTGCCCATGGGGCCAGCCCGCCAATCTCACTAGTTAGATCCAAAGTCTTTGAGCAGCTAGGATGTGCTAACCAACGTTCTAAGCACTAAACTAGAGAAATAAAATCATGCAGCTTTGAAAACATAATCAAAAGTGAGGGGAAAAAACAGTCCAAGGAGCCCAATCTCTGGCCTGAGCTGGGAAGTCGTGGCACGTGGTCCTGCCACGGACTCCAAGGATGATGAGCAGTGCGGGCTGCACAGGACGTCCTCATGCCCCCCCACACACCAATACCCCATCAGCCTCCAAGGCTGTGTGACCTGCTGAGTGCCATCACATCTCAGGTGACTAGTGACTGCATGTGTGGAGTCACGCTGACTGGGATGTGTGGACATCCCAGGCCATGCTTGGCCATTGTTCTCTTCCTTCCCACTCAGTGTCAGACCACAGCAAAGCTCCAAGTGCAGCAAGCACAAAAGGCTCTTCCAGGTGGAGCTGGGAGAGCAGCCCCAAATGAGCCATCCACTAGGAAGCCAGGTGTGAGCCCAGGAGACCTTCCTAAGGGATTTCCAGTGGGAAAGAGAAGTAGCAGCTCCTTCTCCCTCAGCAGTCCATTCACTCACAGGGAGCCACGATAGGGGCCAGGAGATGAAGAATGCAAGATGGCTCTCAGGGAGCCCAAAACCTTAAACATACATGTTTCTTCTGTATGTCTAAAGAACCCAGAGCTTTCTGGGAAGAATACAAAATGAGGGAAGATAATAATCCCTGAGAAAGAGCCAAGTTGTGGGGCCCTGGGTTTCCCCTAAAATACTACGGAAAGGTCAGAGAAAGCCAGGGCCCAGGGCCTCAAGGGTGACCTCCTCTCCTTCCTCTACAGAGTCAGATCCAAGTAAGTGACTATATCATGCTGTGTGTTAGACCTTGTATGGTGCACCACGGGGATAAGTGAAATGGAAGTGGGGGGTGATAAAGCCAGCAGTCCCTGGTCTCAAATAGCTTGTGATCGACTAGACCCCAATAAAAATATAAATGGCGGGGTAGGATGAGAGCATGATGAGGGGATTATGAAACGTAGTAGAAGGGAATGGCTATGGTTCAGACTTCCAGATACGAAAGAATTTGAAGGAGATGCTCATGGATTAGAACAGGACTCCACAAACTGCAGCCAAATCTGGCCCACTGCCTCCTTTTGTAAATAAAGTTTTATTGGAACATAGCCACACCCATTCATTTGCATACTGCCCCAGGCTGCTTTCACGCTGCGGGGCGGAGTTGAGTAGCTGCAAGAGGCACCATCTGTCCCACAAGCACAAAAATATTTGCTATCAGGATCTTTATAGAAAAAGTTGCACCAGAAGCTTCAATATTCAAAAGGTATCTATTCTCTTCAAATTGAACATGAAATCAATAAAATTCCACTCAAATTATATCAGGATTTCATTGAGAACGTGGATAAACTGATTACAGCAAAGTATTATGGAGGGGCTCCTGGGCGGCTCAGTCGGTAACTGCCTGACGTCAGCTCAGGTCAAGATCGTGGGATCCTGGGATCGAGCCTCCCATCGGGCTCCCTATTCAGTGGGGCATCCGCTTCTCCTTCTCCCTCTGCTCCTCCCCCCTGCTCATGGGGGCTCTCTCTCATCCTCTCAAATAAATACTTTTTTTTTAATTTTATTTTTTATAAACATATAATATATTTTTATCCCCAGGGGTACAGGTCTGTGAAAATAAATACATTTTTTTAAAAATATACTGTAGAAATGATACAAAGGGCCAAGAACAGCAAAGTCCTCTAACTTTGAGGATTTTTTTTAAAGATTTTTATTTATTTGACAGAGAGAAAGATCACAAGTAGGCAGAGAGGCAGGCGGGGGTGGGGGGAGAAGCAGACTCCCTGCTGAGCAGAGAGCCCAATGTGGGGCTCGATCCCAGGACCCTGGGATCATGACCCGAGCCGAAGGCAGAGGCTTAACCCACTGAGCCACCCAGGCACCCCTGAGGATTTTTTTTTTTCCAATACTGTCCTCGAATAACGAAGACCCCAAACATAACTGAGATGGTACACATGGACAGCAGGGGTCTGGGCACGCCGAGCATGAAGGAAAGCTAGACTGCTCCACTCCAGAGGTGCTACCCGTATTCCTCTGAGCTGCGCGTTCTGGCCTGTTCACCTGGAGAGCCCATCAAGCTTACTAGTGAGTTTCCAAGCAAAGCTGGAGGGCCTCGCACTCCTGTATGGCAGGACTCATAAGCCACAGTGATTAAGACAGTGTGGTGTGGCAACAAAGACAGACAAAGGGGCCAACAGAACATGGAGAGTATAAAACAGACCACACATATGGACGCTTGACTCATGACAGAGAGCACTGCGGAGCATGGAGAAAGGATGGTCTTTCCAATCAATGGTGCTGAGTCAACAGGAAACTCATATCATAAAAGAGGAATCTTGACCCCTAAACTCACACTATACACAAAAATCAATTTCAGGTATATTTTAGATCCAAATATAAAAACCACAGAGTCGGCAAACATTCCATAAACAGTATATGAAAACCACCAAGGAATAGAGTAATATTGTGGATTATATTAAAATTAGAAATGTCTGGGGCGCCTGGGTGGCTCAGTCACTAGGTCTCTGCCTTTGGCTCAGGTCATGATCCCAGGGTCCTGTAATCGAGCCCCGCATCGGGCTCCCTGCTCAGAGGAAGGTCTGCTTCTCCCAAGAAGTTATACAAATGGCCAATAAAAAGAGATGCTCGCTCTCTTTCATCATCAGGGAAATGCAAACGGAAATAGCAACAATCTGCTACTCCACACCCACCAGAATGGCTAAAATGAAAAAAAAAAAAACAAAAAAACAGACAATGTCAAGTGTTGACAAAATGCTACACAGCTACTGGAGACCTCAAACCCGTTCAATGAGAGTGTAGACAGACATGCCACTCCGGGAGGTTTTATCTAAAAGTGCACACGGCAGCTCTTCCACTCCTGGAGATGTGTGTGCACAGTACACCAGAAGACTCGCACGAGAGCGCACACAGACGCCGTTCAAAATGGTCAAGACCTGGAAATAACCCAAAGACCAGCACCCCCAGAATGGATGTCTTCAATATGTGGTCCCAGAGCAGAGCACTATACAGCAACGAAAAAGAACTGAGTATGGCCCTCAGCACCGCAGACGAATCCCACGACATGCTGAGACAAAGAAGCTGGAGGGAAAGGAAAGCGTGTAATGCCATTCACAGGAAGTTCAAAAACAGACAAAACGACACCATCTTGTGGGAAGTCAGGGCGGAGGTCACCCTGGGGAGAAGCGGGGAGAAGGGACTGAGAGAAGGCACCAGGAGAGTCTCCAGGTGCAGGTGACATGGTGCTTCCGGAGTCCAGCGGCGGCCACACAGCTGAGTTCACACTCAGATGGGTATACATTTTGGCACACGCTTTACTTCGATCTTTACTTCAATTGTATTGTCCCCAGCGTGGACAAAGGTTACTAACTGTTTACTTTGCTAAGTAATCTCAATTTTACTCTACAAACTAAAGAACATCTGAATACCAAAAAGCTCTTGAAGGAAAATGTCAGAGGAAAGGAGTCCGCTGAGTAAATTTATCTTTATGAAAGCATTGAAAACGAGGCTTTAAACCCATCTAGATGCCTACAGCTTCCCAATTTTCATCTCCAGTCCAGTCCTGGCACCCAGTCTTGGCTTGTGTCCCAACTACATTCCCACTGCCCCCACGAGAGGGACGTCTCAACCCCAACATGGTCAAACCCGACCGTCTGCCCCAGATCTGCTCTCGCCATCCATGTCAACGGGAACTTCACCATCCAAAGGTTCCGACCAAAAACCCTGGAGTAGCACCTGGCCCCTCTCATTACCTGCTCGCAGGCTCTCAGGAAATTCTAGGGACTTTCCCTTCCAAATGCACCCAGAATCCAGCCATTCCTCACCACTCCCCCTGCCACCACTCTGGCTGACATTATGCCTATGGTGTGTGTCTGTGTGCGTGCACGCACATGTGTGTGTGCGTGCGTGCGTGTGTCCACACACACACACACACATGCACCAGAGGGATTCTCTTGTTTTTTACATATTTTTTAATGGGCGGGGAGGGGCAGAGGGAGAAGGAGAGACAGTCTCAACCAGACTCCCCGTGCTCAGTGTGGAACCCAACTCGGGGCTTGATCTCACGACTCTGAGATCATGACCTGAGCGAAAGTCAGGAGTCGGAGGCTCAACTGACTGAGCCAGCCAGGCCCCCCCCAAGGTGACTCTTTAAACAGTGGAACTCAAGAAGCCACTCTTCTGCTCAAACCCCAAGTCCTGCCCAGTGGCCAAGGAGTCCTTATCTTCATGTTCATCTCCCATGACCCCCGCCACCCCGCCGCCCCTCCAGCACACCGGGAGCCTCTCGCCTTCCGGCCTCTGCAGGAGCTACGGCTTCCCAGCACATTGCACAGCACACTCACCGGTTTGCTGCTGACCTTGCTCAGATGGCACCTTCCCAAACAGGCCTCCTCTGACACGTTATTTAGCAGGGCAGCCTGCCCTCCACCTCACCCTCCTCCCCTGAACTCCCAGTCCGCTTCCATTTTCTGCTTTTCCTTTCGTCCCCAGGATCGCCTTCCAGCCTCCTACCTCATTTACTTCCCATGTGTATTTCCGATCTCTAAATCTCCTACTAAAATACAAGCCCCAGGAAAGAAGTCATGGTGTACAAGTGCCCGTTTGCATGTTCCAAGCAGCTACCAGAGTGTCTGGAGCATAGTAAGGTCTCTGTAAGCGTCCGTTCGGGGGCTACACTTGTGATGCCACCCTTGGGCTTCCCTCCCGTGGCAGCTGGTCACTGGAAAGCAGTCAGAAGTCCCACCTCCTTTGCGGTTCCTGGAAAGAGCGCAGATGCTGGACATGCGCAGTGTGCGATCTCTGTGCCACACACTGTTCCAGGTACTGGGCATACACAGTGGACAAGACAGGAAAAGGCTGTTCCTCACCGGCTCACTTTCTGGTGGCAGTAAAGAGAGAAACAACATCAAGGAGGTGATGTCAGGGAGGGGAAAATGTAGCTATGCAGACAAGCTAGAGAGTGATTCGGTGGAGGGGGGCCAGGTTAGCCGGGTGGTCACGCAAGGTTGCTCCGATGTCCAAGTGAAAGAAGGAGCTGGATGTACAGTGATGGGAGGAGAGACCTGGAGAACATTCTAGAAGTGATGGAAAACTATGGAAGGTTTTCAAACTCTCTTCTGATAACACACTGAGAGTGGGCAAGCGCGGAAGCAAGGAGACAGAGGAGCTGTGACAGGACAGGTATGGGAGGCGGTGGAAGAAAGTCACAAGCAACCAGCAGCTACTTTAAGTGAACCCTATGCGTGTTTCACATGTGCATGTGAGGACACACACACACACACACACACTCTCTTCAAGGGAGCTAGAAACCTGGCTAATCTTGGCATTCAGAGAATTCTTTTCACAGAATCAAATAAAAACCAAAACTGGTTTCTCCCCGCTCAAAATCCTTCTATGGCTACCCACTCCTCCCAATCTCCTCCCATGCTGTGCAAAGCTGTACATGTGCTCACCCCACCTCTGTCTCTCCTCTCCCTTCACCTCAACACGTAGGCCCCTTGCTGTGCGCCCCCCCCCCCCGCCAGCATGCCACGTTCCCTCCAGCCTCAGGACTGCTGCACATACCATGGCTGTAATTTCACATATATTTGTGTGATCTGATTAATGTCGGTCCCCTCTACTATTTTGTCATCAAACCCTATGTTCTGTTGGCTCCTCTATGTAGCACCTGGCATACAGAAGTGCCGAATGTTGAAAAAAGGGTTATTTAGAGCAGTCTTTGAACACCCACTATCTGCTCTAAGCAGTGTGGTAAGATACAGACCTCTCTCCCAGCACTCAGAGTCCCCATAAGGATCAAAGTCGAAGACTCATGAGACATTCAGAAAATACCAGAACATAATCACAGCTGACACCTGCTGCCTGGAAGCCTTTCTTGCTTCAAGCAAACGTCAGCCTGGAGAGACGACTCTGTGTCCACCACGCACGGTTCTGGGGGGCTCTCCATGCTGGAATCCTACTCTCCCCCATCAGAAGAGAGAAGCTCATGAGCAAAGCTGAGCCAGGAACCTCGCTCCTGGAAACCTTCATCTGACCTGCAGGCAGCAAGATTCAAAAGCGACAGGGATGGACCTCCCTTCCTGGGAAAGCCTCGGAGACCCTGCTGTTTGGGTCTTGTTCCCAAGGTCCCCTTCCCTGAGTGCTGCCCTGCTACCAGGCTTTTTCAAAGCTGGGTTCTTCACCTCTCCTTTGATTCTCTGAAATTTCTTCCACACTTCTGTTTCCAACCAGAATTAGTTTGTATTGTTAACAAACAAGATAGATAGATAGATAGATAGATAGATAGATATCTCCTCATCAAAGGAACGAGGAAGCACTAGGCACTGACCTCACTCCCCGGGTCCTCTCCTCCCTTCATCTGTAACAACCACCAGATCAGAGGAGGTCCATCCAAGGTAGAAATTTGAGAAGAAGGGGGAAGGCAAGCTCAGTGTGCACAGCGAAGGCCCTGGGGGCTGAATGGGGAAGGAGGAAGGAACCTAGAGACACCTGCGTTCCACCAGAGGCCATGGAAGACACTCACGGGGCTTAGATACTTTTTTTTTTTTTTTGCCTTTCTGGTTCCCTTCTTTGATAAAAATAAGAAAAATTATTATTTATGACTGTTGGTATTTGAAGACAAATATATTAATATTTTAATACATAATATTATACATGAAAACATTTTTGCTGGCCTAACGTGCATTTTGTTTCCTTCTGACTTTAAAAGAAATTGAAACAATTTTCCAAGCCCCTAAAAGTACTGCAGACCCCGGGTTCTGTACCATCCACAGTCCTCCCAAGGCGTTGCTGAGGCTCATTTGGTTCTACCACAGGGAAAAATGCAGGCCATGACAGAGAGCTACCTACACCTGGACGGATGGGTGTGTTTAGGTATTTAAACACACACACACACATATATATATGTACACATATACACATCTGTGAATCTGTATATAATCACACATACACATGTACACACCATTGTTATTTTGTATTCACGTGTCCCAAATGCCCACAAAGTTAGCAGCTTAAGCAACATCCATCCATCATCTCCCCGTTCTGGGAATCAGAGGACAGGGACAGTGCGATGTCCCTGCTCCCGAGGCTGCACTCAGGGGACATCAGCCTGGCTGTGTCCTCACCCGAAGCTTCCGAGGAAGAATCTGCTTCCAAGTGCACTCAGGTGCTCGGCAGGATCTGTCTGCTCGTGGCTGTATGGCCGAGGTCCCCACTTTCTTGCCGCCTGCCATCCGGGGCTCGCTCTCCGCTCTCTGGGCTGCCCTCTGGTCCTCATGTGTCTCTCGTTAACATGGATGTTTAGTTTTTCAAGGTCAGCAGGAGAATCTCTCCCAAGTCTGCTAAGACAGGGTTATATAACATCACGTGATCCCAGAGTGACAAGACCTAATCAAGAGAGTGACGTCCCATCCTACTGCCAGGTGCCACCAGCCAGGAGGTGGGACTCCTGGGGTCATCTCGGAATTCTGCCCACCACGAGATCTTCAGCAAACAGCTGAAGCTGTATTGCCTTGCTCTATACTGGGCGCTGTTCTGGGGAATTCTTGCAAGTTCTAACACTTTTGAGGAGGATGGTAATATATTACCCCCATGTTCTGGTTGACGAAATGGACACTCAGGAGGGCTGGGTAGCTTGTGAGGTGCATCGTCCGGAGGGACATCCCTGTGATTACAGGAGGGCGGAGGAGAAGCTATCCAAGCATGAATAGCTTCCTTGTCATTTTTGGTGTCCTTGTAATTTTTTAAATATTACCAGATTGGTGCCTCTTCCCCAGGAACAAGTGGCAAACAAGCAAGTCTTGAAATTCAGCCAATATACCCTTGGTTGTTACAAACCCTAGTGTGCTGGTTCCCAAGGTTTAGTGTACATCAGATTCACCAGGAGGGCTCCGCCCTCCCCCAGGGTTTCTGGTTCAGCAGGCCTGAGGCAGGGCCCAAGAATGTGCATTTCTAACCAGGTCCTCAACAACGCAGATCTGGGAGTGATTTGACAACCACTGCACAAGAATAATGATTCCCAAACCTGAGGCAGGGGCTCCTCAGGGTTCTTACTGAATGGATTACACGGGCCGGCAACGAGACCCCTTAATCAGAACCTCCTGGGCCGAACCATGAGTCTTTCAACAAGCTTCCCCAGGGAGTATGTAACACGGAGGTTAGGAAACCACTCTGAAAAGGATCATCACCTCCAAGCTTTCTTGCTTGGCCAAAGTAGGCTGAAATTGGTGACGTTTAGGAAGCCTAGCCAAGAGGAGAGCTGGGAGCAGAGCTGGGAGCAGCAGTGGCTCTCATCTCCCTGGAAGCCAGCAGAACGCCAGCCGAACCAACGAGTCTGCGAGACCCACCACGTCCCACCCAGAATACTCCTTCTGTTTCTACACCGATGGCTCCTCCCTGCTCACTTGCTCAGATCCTCCCCTCATTTCCAAAGCCTGTCTACACGGCAGGCAAGGAGTGGGCATTCTGCCTCTCGTGTGCATCCTACAAGCCCTTCTCACGGGTCTCCCGTCAACACCGCAGGAAGTTCCAGGACCCTCACCCCAGCCCATCATCAGCAGGAAGGTAAGGGGGGGCTCCAATGCCATCGGAGGCCAATTCTTCCCAGGGGGGGTCTTCCGACACAGCTCCTGGGCCCAGCCTACCTTCTCCCTTGGCTTCTGTGGGATGGCCAGCCGTACGGAAATCTTGGGCAGAATGATGGTATTTGCGTTGGACAGGACTTCTTTGTGATGGATATGGAAACTCAGTCAACCCTGAATCAATTTTACCCTCCAACTTTTTTTTTTTCACTGCAAGTCCTCATTTCCCCTTTAGGCAAGAGGCTGTCCCGGCGGGTGTTAACACTAGCTCCCTCTCCCGTGTCAGCCTCGCTCCTCTGGCCCCTGAACAGCTCCGCCCTGGCCCTGGAAGTTGAGGGGGGTGTTCACACCAGGAGGGTAGTAAATGGCACTTGTCTGTCCTGCCAAGTGGCAAACAGCTTCTTGTGGCCTCTTATCGAAAGTGTGCGCTCGCCCCACAGACTGGATAAAATGCCAGCTCCACAGGCGCCAAATCAGCCCCAATAAACCAGAGTTTCTTTTTCTTTTTTTTTTTTTTTTTTAAGATTTTATTCATTTGAGATGGAGAGGGAAAAAGAACGAGAGAGCAAGAGCAGAAGAGCAGGGAGAGGGAGAAGCGGACTCCCGGATGAGCAGGGAGCCCGACACAGGGCTTGATCCCAGGATGCTGGGACCATGACCTGAGCCGAAGGCAGACACTTAACCGACTGAGCCACCCAGGCGCCCCAAACCAGTTTCAATGAGGAACTGGAACAAGCTCCTCGAGGCAGGGGAGGAAGGAGCAGAATTCTCTTCTGACCTAAGTGAATGGAAGTTCTAGGTGCTCCCCAAGACAGAACGGTATCTGTGTGCTGGGTGTAGGGGCTGCACGGGGAAAAGCCCGAACCCCAGGAGCTCCGCTCAGATGCTGCCCGTGGCTCAGCGACAGCCGGTCTCGGGTGCCCAAGCCCTTGCATGCACGTGGATACAATCCTCACGGTTCCAACCTTACAGAAATGCTCTCCCCATTTTACAGAAAAGCCTGTGGCTCCGGGAGATTAGAAACAGTAACAATGGGAACGAAAATAACCCACCCAAGTCACACAATCAATAAAGAGCACAGCACAGCTTGAACTCAAATCTGACAGCAAACCCTTGCCTTTAACTTCTGTCTCCTTGTGGAATCACCTAGAAGGGACCTCTGAGGGTCCAAACCCAACACTCACCTCCTACAGACAACCTTCTTCACCAGTCACTTCCCTCCAGCAAAGCAATGTCATGCTTTACACGGTTTGGGATTTGAGGACACAGCTTTTTACTCAAAATGTTTCTGCCTGGGCCTCCAAGTGGTGGATGTCACGGGATGGATTATAAGATGAGATTTCCAAAATGGTAGAATTATTATAGTCCTTGAGAGAAATGATGTTCTCATTGGTATCCGGAAGCAGGACTCCAAAACTTTGGCTATGAGGGACTATAATCTCCTCCCCTACAGACCTCCTCTCGTCCTGGGAGAGCCCCAGACGCCTACTGGCACTTAGCGTGCACTTAAAGTAGCCAGTCCAAATGCCCACCTGCGCCTCCCACCACGCAGCGGTGAGGCTGATGACCCCTGTCTGTGTTTAAACGAGGGCTCCAGGCACCTCGACATCAGAGATGAATTCTATAAAGCCGGTCCAGAAAACAGGGGCCTCCCCCTTAGACATTTCCATCCCCACCATTTCCACCCCCCTATTCTCACAGGTTTTAGCTCAGGCTGACTATTTCGGGAAGGCTGGCAGAAGCGTTCCCCTCCCCTCATAAATGCTTCATTAGTCCCATTACATTTTCAAAGTAGGCTTTAGTCATAAGAAGCCAAAAAAGACATTTTATCCTGAAAAGGCCCAAGTACAGAATATCGATTTGTTGTTCTCTGAAGAAAATGTCTGGGGAGGCACAGGTGGGCCATAAAGCAGGGGGCCGGGGGCAAGGAGAACCCTGACCGACCGATCCAGGCAGGTTCTCCCTCCTTTACAACCTCCCCATCCTCCCAGCCTAGCCTCCGCTCGCCCCCTCACCACCTGGAGGGAGAGGGAGACCTACACCTCGCCTCCTTATCCTCCTGCTGCCCCTGAAGGAAGCACACAGCCTTTCGTGGGTTTACGGCTGTTTTAATTTACAGACATCCTAGGAGGGAGAGAGACCTGAATAAAGAGTCCTTAACTGAAATCACTCGAAAGCTGTCCAGACTGCCATCTCTCTGATGGACACAATACTTTGTCATTGCAGAAGGACCAGCACAGTTCAACGGTGTGTCAACCAATCCCCAACTCAAGGTGGGCACACAGATTCTCGGTCGCCTGTGTGTGCATTCCAAACTTTTCCACCACGCTCTACCCAGGCGCCCATCTCTTCTTCTGCAGAGAGATCTCAGAGGACAAGGGAGTGCCTCCCTGCTCTGCTGAATTGGTAGGTGTCATCCGTCTACAGGTCCCAAAAACCGAGAGAGGCACAACCTCACTTGGCAGAAGAGGCAGCCCGAGCAGTGGCCTCGTGCCTTCTCTTTCTGGTCTTAAAAAGCACGTGTTTGTTTTATGTTCTCCTCCAGCTCAGGCAAGTCCTTAGCCGCTCTGGCGTTACGCTGTCTGGGGTGAGCATTGGTCCCATAACCATGGATTTCTACACACACACATTCTGCAACTCAGCAACCCAGCTCGGAGCCCATCTCACCGCTCAAGAGGTTTATGAGCCCTGAAAGTGAAGTGCAGGCCCCACGATTCTTTAGCAGACCAAGGGACGAGATCATTGCAGAGTTCTTATGCCGGGCTGGGCTCATTTATCAGAGATCAACCAAGAAAAGCAGTGAAGGCTCTGCTGGCTGCCTTCTGGCCTCAACATGGCTCCAAGGTTCTAATCCCAAGCGCCAGTGGCCACAAAGGAACTTTTGTTTAAATCAGGGACAACCAGGGTGGTACCACCTGACAAATTGGATTTTTAATGAACACTCAATGCTCAGGGTAATGAGTGATTCCAGCTAGAGCTTTCTTAGCCACAGTGTCCTCAGGCCAGAGAGCTAAACTGGGGAACACAGCCATCGGCTTTGTGCAAGAAAGCATGTACTCCTTTGACACCCTCCGACTTTCTCATGACCTTTCTCTTTGCCCTCAAAAGCAAGTGGCTGGTCCTTCATGCTACAGCAGGCAAGAGGGTCTGTCTAGGCCACAAGACACGCCGATCAGGCCTGTGATTCGCTGGCAGGCCAGCCTTCTGAACTACCCACGTTCCAGGTTCCCTAATGGACCTAAAAATAAGCTCTGTCTTCACATAAAACAAAGTCTTGGAATTCTGTTTCAAGCAGAAAAATCGACCAGCTGCTAAAATGTGGCCGGGGCTCTCTTTAATCCAAATTATTCAATTTCTGCAGGCCAGCTGAGAACAAAGACGTCCTGCCTGCTCCTCTCACTTCTCTTGCTGCTAATGCATACTATAAATTCTGCATGGACATCACCTTCTGCAGATCCCATGGATTCTCTCCAAGAATGTAGTTGAGGGGGAGCTTATTCTCGTCTTCTCCATGAACTACACAATCTTAAATCCCACCCACCCCCACCCCCCAGCTTGGGCATGAGACTCACCATCAAAGTAAAAAAAAGTTACTGTTGGAGACGTTACTCTCGACTCCCTTCAGAAACTTCACACCAGGAGACCGAGATTTCACCATACTAATTTGGCCTCATGCCTCCCAGAAAATGATCTGAAACTGGGTGAGGACATGACTGGGCCTGGAGCCCTGGGCTGGGGTCTTCTCTGCCAGTCCTACTGGTTTACCACTAACTTTAGATCCTAGACCCCATCCTGGCACAGCTCCTGGGGGGGTGGGTTTCACCAGGGGTCACTCGATCTCCACGTGAAGAGACATTGCCAGTAGATCCTAATACTGGTAGGAGAGACACAAAGCACATTTCCAACCTTCAGTGGAACTTTAGACCTGGAGGAGGTGCCCTGTGGTTCTAGAAAGTTCCACTTCATGATGGAGATGACCTCACCGGGGAAGAGAAGGAGGGAATTCCAGGTGTAAAAACACTTTCCATCGAGGTTTCAGCCACTAACTGAGGATAGGGACATTACTTCAAGAGAGGGAGGAACAAAAACTACCCACAAAGGGTATTTCTTCCCTTTGAGTTGATGGAGCCCGGAAGCCACCACTGACTACTCCATATTATTACCTAAGGGCACAGGTGGTTTCACTTGGCAGTGGGCCTCACACAGCCGATGAGTTTCAGTTTCCAAAGAGTTACAAAAGCACAACATAATTTCTTGGTCAGCTTGTCTATCCCTAGGAATGAGGACTGGCATGGAAAACATTTTCAGGAATGCGTTCTGTCTCTCCTATGACTGGGGCCAACGGCTGCAGAGGAGTCCTACTCTACAGGATGGTCGGTTCTGGTCCTGCCCCTTGCTCTGGCTTTGGCGATGCCCAGCTGGCTCGGAGGCAGTTTCCGAGATACTCCGTCCGGGGCAAACATCTGCCCCATCCCTAAAGCAAAGGAAACGATGAGGAACAGACTCAAGGTCTATTATTGGGTGTCAGAATGGAAGACGCTATGGGTCAAGGAGGAGCAGAAACTGAGACTAGTTACACACACGTGAAAGCCAAGAGGCAAAGTCAGCAATGGGCCAAAGCCACCAGAATCTAGAAAGAGGTGAGCCAGCAGAGCTAAGGCCAGTCCAACTGTCCCAGACAGCAGTGTCCTGTTAGCATGAGATAAGGCCAGGCTTTTGCCCCACGGGCCTTCAGCAGAGTCTCTCCCTGGCACAAGTCAGCACCTACAGCTCGCATCTTCATGCCCTGACCCTCTGAGGAGCAGCCCACCATGCGGGTTGTGCATTTCTCTCTCCAGCCTTGAGATTCTTTTGTCCTGGGAATATGGCAGACTGGGGGGGAAATGCCCCCCAACATTTGGAAATATAACGGGCATCCTTATAAATACAAAGCTGAGCTCTCAGAGGTAGGGGAATCGGTGAGAGATATGGCCCCTCCAAAAGTTCTCTAGAATTTGTACATGTTACATTGTTTGGAAAAACGGTCTCTACAGACATGATGATGTTAAGGATCTTAAGGGAAGAGACTATTCTTGATTATCCAAGTAGCCTCTAAATGCAATCACAAGTGTCCTTAGAAGAGAGGGACAGAGGGAGGTCGCACACACAGAGAAGGAGGCATGTAACCACGGGACAGTTAATGGAGGGATGGGGCCCCAGGGGAGGAATGCCAATAGCCACTGGAGCGAGAAGGGGCAAGGAAGCTATTCTCCCCCAGAGGCTGCAGGGAGCGCACCCCGGAAACACCTCGATTTCAGACCAGTGACCCTGATTTCAGACTTCTGGCCTCCAGAACAGTGAGGAAACAGAAGCGTGTTGTTTTCAACCAAGTTTACAGTAATTTGTTACAGTAGCCAAGGGAAACTAACATACCCACAAAACGATCTAACAAAGAAATACAAAATTGAAAACCAGAGTGATAGCACACACTCACACCCAGGCTGCTCAGAGGCATGTGCTGGTCTCATAAAATGGGTGCTGGAGTTCTACTGGCACATGGGGTAGATAACAAGGTCTTAGGTTATGCTGGGTAGAGGAGCCAGAACTACCCTTCATATATGCACACATGCACACACACAGAGGCATACATGCACAGGCATGGACACACTCGTTCATGTGCGTTTGTGCATATACACACACACTCCAGCTGCCTGAGAGAGCTTTGCCATCAGGAAAAGAGGGGAGTAGAAGAAGAGTCATGCACACAAGCAAAAGGTAGTAGGGTCTGAGTCCTACATTGAGCAGGGCAAGAGACTAATCTTCCTTAGCCACTCGGTACCCCAAGCTTGCCCTCAAATGGGTTTGGGTTCAAATACATGCTTTCCGGAGCTTGAAGAAATCCCCAGCTCAGAAATTCACACTGCCCACGGTCATGGCATCACACAATAAAGCCCCAAACATGAGCTCAAAATCCCAACTTACAAAGCACATGGGGTAATAAGCCATCCTGGACGTGAGTCAACAGAAAAACAGAACTGAATACAGAACTGCCAGAAACGGATTATGAAACTCCTTTCTCAGATAAATGTGATTCTCAATAGTTAAGCAGCTTAAATAGAAGATACGATCAAGAGCAGGGCAGATAGCAGATTATTTTAAAAAGAAAAAGAATACCTGGAAGATTAAAAAATATCTCAAATAGAACTTCTAAATGTTTAAAAATTTTTAAAGATATTAAGTGAAAAACCCGATTGCCCAGGTTAAGCTAAAGATTAGACACAGCCAGAAAGAAAATTAATCAGCCAGAAGGTAGTTTTTAAAGACATTGTCCAGCATGCAGCAGAAAGACAAAGATGGAGAATATGAAACACAATTCAGACTGAGAAGTCCAAGGCAGGTCATGGGGGAATTTCTAAAGGAGGCAACAGGAACAGTGGGAGAAAGTATTCAGAGAAATTACCTGGCTTAACATTTTCCAGAACAGAGACACCAATTCTCAGACCTGAGAAGCTCAAAGCCAAACAGGACGCATGACATTAGGTCCACTCCCAGACACACTACAGTGAAACGACAAAGCTTCCAAGATAAAGATTTTAAAAGCAAATCCACAGAAAGGCAGATCACCTCCAGAGAAATGACTTCAAGAGAAACAGAAGCTGACAGCAACAATAGAAGACAGGAATATCCTGCCCAAATGCTGAGAGAAAAATAAGCCAACCTAGAAACCTCTATCCTACAGATCTCGTTCTGGCCAAAGGAAACTCAAAATCATGGAGACCCATCTATGGGGTCCTTTCTGTGGCTGGTCCCAGTCTCCACTGCAGACTGGTCCCAACCATTTATGAACATCTCAGCCGCCACTGCCTGGTTTCTAGAATCCAACTCTCCATACCCTGGATCTCTGCCTACAGTAGTCGCTGCACGACTGGTCATGGGGTGTCGCCGCAGGAAGTGTGAGGGGTCTTTTCCTATTTTCTTCTTCACCTGTCTCAGTGCTGTGGACTTCCTCCATGCTGACGAAGGTGTGTGCTGGCTTCCAACATCTCAGGCACATCCCAGCTCTACCTCCCACCTCCCCATCCTCTGCTCTTCTGGCCAAATCAAAGTCTTGTCCGTCCACCCAGCCCTGTGGACAACTGCGTCAGTAGGAGTGCTGATCAGGTGGTGGACCCTGCCTTGTCCCCATGTAGACCTTGCTGTCTTCCCATAGCTTTCTGGGTCTCCCACAGCCCCAAGAGGTGGCCCACTTGTTTCTTCTGAGCACTTCTGACTATCCTGTCACCCTCGTGCTCCTGGCTGTGGCTTCAGTCACCCCAGAGATGCACAGGGACCCACCATATAACTGCCTTCTTCGATTTACTTCTCACTTAGGAATCAAGGCCAAGACTGGGGCCTTTTCAAGAAGCCAGGAGCACTTGTCTCCCTCCCAAGAACTGGTCTCTCCCTGAGTGACATGGCCCCTCTCATTCCCTGGATGGAGAGGGATGGAAACCACCTCCTCGCTTCTGCCTTTCCCTTGTCCCCAAACCAGTCCTCTCTTCAAGTGTCCAGACTGGTCTTCACTCTAGGTAACTGCTAACGACTTTGAGGAGATTTTGAGTTTCGAGAAGTCCTAAGAGGCAAGGGGAGCCCGCCTGAGCACCCTCCGCTGCCCTCCGCTGCGTCTTCTTCCTTAGACGGAAGCCAGCTGGACTGAGACTCGCTCTCATGTTGGAGGCTGGAGCTCCCTCCTAGCAACAGTGACACCAGGCCCTGTCAGTCAAAACAAAGGCAAGCACAGGCACGAGAGAGGATGGCTGACGTCGAGGACCAAGGGAAGCACATTTACCTTTCCAGAAAAAGTCCAGACTATGTCTGTTTCATCTAGTTTATGCCTAGGAGGAGAGATGAGATCGGAATTGGTCAAAGGAGCTGATGTCCAGAAGACAGACATTTGTGAGACTATAACAGACCAGAAAAGGTTTATTTGTCAAGGCCTAAATGCCACCACCACAAAAGGTGGGGGAGGGGAGGACAACCTGAGAATCCTACTACCTCATACTTCCACATCCTCTACAGCAGGACTCTTCTCATCCCCGACTCCAAACATCCCATTGTCCGTGTTCAGTCCTCAAGGAGCCCTCTGCACTCCGGGGTTCCCCAGTGACCCGTGTGGAAACCCTCTCATTTCTTTCTTGCCTCATGATGCCCACTGCAGGCAGGGCTTGTCTCATGCGCCAGCCACTTCAGAGGGGCACCATCACGGAGGGCTGTGCTTTCCCTTCAGATTTTTTAAACCTACAACCAGTCCATTTCATCTGGGAAGAGGTCGAGGGAAGCTTATCTGGATGAGAGCTTTGCCCTCGGTTGAAATGGTCACCTGGCAGAGGGTTTGGAAACAATGCGGAGAATCACTCATGAGTTTTACAGAAGCTGGTTCGTCCACTCTAGGGCCTCGGGAGAGCTGCCCCCATGAAGCTGATCAAGTGAACGTGTCCAAGAACAAGTCTAAAGGTCAACTACGCCTTGGGCGAGAATAAGCACCTGCAGGTCTCACTCCCTGGTGGGCTCTTGGGACAACCCAGGTCAGCTTCTAGCGGGAAGCCCACCAGTCACAGTCCCAGCACTTTCTGAGGAGAGAACCAAGGGTCAAGTGGGGTCTCTCACCTGCTCTCCAACAAACTGGCCATTTTCCTTCTTATTCAGCAATATCCACTACCTCACGAAATCGAAGCTGTCCCCCTTGCCCTTCAGTGCTGCCATCAAGAGCCCAGAGCCCACTTGGTGTCTGACCACCCAGGGCTTCTTGGGGGCGGTGCACTGATGGTCTGGCTCAGACCTCCCATTTCAGGGCAGCACCCACCTGCCCATTCTGGAACGGTAACAGCCTTGACTCAAAAACTGGAATGTCCTGGTGCCTCAGGATCACGTGCCTGCTCTTTGTTCCCATTCCCGGTCTGCTGCCAAGTCCTCTCCATGACTCAGATGAGGGAGAACACACCAGCCGCTCAAGTAAAGCATCCTCACTGCAACGCCCACAGCACGCCACGTCCCACACAAGCGCTCGGAAGCCCAGGCCCGGGTCAGCGCTTGCGCCGGCAAGACCACAACTCTTGTGTAAGGGAATGTGGATGAGGGTGCGGGTTGGGGGCTCTGCCTAAACGCCTTCATTTTAGTCAAGGCCAGGCAAGGGAACGGGAGACCAGAAAGTGGGAATCCCACTGAAGCTGGAAACAAACCAAAGACTGGAGCGACAGACCTGTTAATGAGAGCTGAGGGCTTAGAGCAGACCCTGCACACTGGTGGCCCAGAGGCTGGACACAGCTGTCCCAGTCTGACCCCCAGAATTCGAAGTCTTGCGTTTGGTTGACACCCACTCAAAAACTAGGAGATTTTAGAGGAAGACCAGGACTCCAGGGTTCTCCTAGAGAATGAGATCTGGCAACAACCACAACACCCCCCCAGTCGTGCTGAGAACTGGCGTCCCATTCACCTGACCCGTCTGACCCTGTACCAAACCAAATATGCGCTCCTTCTGCTGACTGTCCCTAACCTTCAGCTACTTCCTCTAAGACCAGATGCTCCACGTTTTAAGTAACATTTGAATTTTATTTATTCAGCTGCCCCTTATTAAGGCTGGCCATCTAATTTATCATGTAAGGGGGGGGACACACTTGTGAACGGAGGCAGGTGTAGTAATTATACCAGAAGACTGACATGAACTAGGCGTGGCCTAGGCAAGCCAGGTCCAATGAGGACCTTCTTTAAACACCCTTTTGTAATTCATGGACGGGAATTTTCAAGGATCTGGTGATTCCTAGCCTTGGGGATGACAAATGTTGATTTGAGGGAATTTTTTTTTTTTTTTTTACCACAATGATTAGCCAAGGGTAAAAAGCAGCAACTCTTTACTGGTCAGAAAGACAAAGCCACAAGGAATGTTTTAGTTCCTGGTGTTACAAAACTCTGTCTCACTAGGCAAAATAGTGATGGCGTGCTAATGACGGGCAGTAATAACGACAATTATGGACTGAATGTCCTCCCAAAATTCACATGTTGGAATCCTAGTCCCCACTGGGATGGCGTGTGGAGGCAGGGCCTTGGGGAGGTGCTGAGGTCCTGAGGGTGGAATGGGTGCCCTTGGAAGAAGAGACCGGAGAGTTACAATGAGAAGGCAACCATCTACAAACCAGGGAATGGGCCCTCCCCGGACACCAGATCTGCTGACACCCCGATCGCAGACTTTCCAGCCTCCAGAACTGAGAAATACAGGTTTCTGCCTAAAGTGCCAGTCTGCTGTATGGCGACAGCTGCTTGAACTAAAGCAGCGTTCAAGTGTTTACACATAATGCATGCTGTGGCGGGCACTGTTGCTCCTATCCACTCACTGTCTGTCCCACCACAGCCCTGTGAAGTAGGTAAACCACTATTTCCTTTTTACAGATGAGGACTCTATGGCACAGAGAGGTTAAGCGACTTGTCCAAGGTCACACAGCTAGTGAACAGGAGAGCTGGGATTTGAACCCATGCAGTTGAGTTCCTAAGACCATCCTAACAACCACATGGCCCTGCCTCTGACACACAGGTCTCTGGAGAACGAGGTCAACAACAGAGCATCGGCCACTTCTAACACGAGGATCTGTGGGAAGACCGGGCTGCTCACAAGCCAGGACTCCCGTGCAAGTGATTTATTCCACTGTGATAAGCACCCAGCTTGTCCCTGTTGCCTTCCCCTCAAACAGACACCACAGGCCGGAACTTCCTGAGGTCAAGGTCTGACACTGGGGGGCAGGGGGGAGGGGGGTCACTGACAGCAGCTGCGTCCTAGGGAAGTCGCCGGGACGCTGAGCAAACCCCACGTGGGAGCTGCGGGTGGGAGACTGAGCTGGGAGGAGATACTGAAGAGGGCAGTGGGCAGCTGGTGCCCGCCACGCTGTCCTTCCCACCAGCGAACAGCCTCTTCCCCTTCAAGAGCCTGGAGTCAAGAGTTCTCGACCTGATCAGCCCGAAGGACCCCTGGGCTAAACTGTTCTCCCCACCGCCCCGATTCCACAAGCTAACTCGAGGGCCAGGAAGACTTAGCCTCGAGAAGGGGAATGAGCGTACCGGCCAGTGTGCTTTGCCAGGCTCCGCTCACACCGCCGCACCGCGCGAACAGCCTCTCAGCAGGCTGCCAGCTCGCCTGGGAGGGGACGAGCACTTTGGCGGTGGTCTTACTGACAAGGACGACAAGGCTGCCAATGCCATAGGAGGTTCGGAGGACGTGAAGAAGCCGTGATGAGAGTTCCCGACCTCGGGGTGCCCAGCGCCTAATACAGAAGGCGCAGCCCAACAGGAGTCACACCACGACACAACGCATTGTGAATAACTGTGCAAACACAAGACGAAGGCCACGCCCCCCCTGAGCCACAAAAGCGTGGAGGGCGGACACTGTCTCCAAGAACTCTTGCTACGGCAGAGGCCACGTCCGTTCAGCAAACATTCACTTGCCGGCCTCAGAGCTCAACATCCCGAGAGGAGCGAACAGGAGTAAGAAGAGACTTTGGACGTGAATGGCTTCAATCCTGGCCCAACCACTGACTGCTTAAGAGAAACACGTCCCTTTACGGGCCTCAGTCTCCTCATCAATAAAATGGGGATGACGTCCACTGGCCTCCAAAGATGTGAGAAGGAGGAAATGAGGGAACATGGGAGCACTGGGCATGACGACGAGCACGGACTAAATACCTGATCTAGTGTCAGCTACGCTCATGGTCAGCTGACAGCAGGCACCACCATAGTCCCTGGTCCAGAAGGTCAGAACCTGCTGTTCCCATCGCAGAAACAGCCAGGCAAGGAACAGGTCCTAGATAGCCATCTCCTAGGGATCTAAAAGGAGACCTTAACACCGTGTTCCCATTCCCACAGACGGAAACACAGGAAACAGGGCTCCTTGTTCTGCTCGTCTTTATCTAGTCCACGTTTGCAAAAGCGCCCAGTGTGCTCAGCTCACAGCAGATGGCAGAACTCCTAGTTCTCTCCTCTCCTGGTTATAAATACGGCAAGTGGCTTCAGATAAATCCCTATCCGGTTCCAAAGGCAGGAAAGGGGGTTCCTGTGGCAGCCTTCGGAAGGAACCAGGTAATAAAGTCAAAAGATGACCAGACCTTGGCTCCAGGCATCAGCCTGACTTATGAGACAGACAGATAGACAGACATGGCCTGCATACATTGGAGCTTCTCTACGATCCTTAAGGAACGGTGCAGACAGGGAGCTTGTGGGGGGCTTCTGAGCGGCATCCAGGAGGGGTGCAAGAGAACAGCAGCCCAGCTGTGGAAGCCCATTCGCCTTCCTGCTCCCTCCACAACTCCGCCCTCCTCCTGGAGCCAGGTGACGTCACACAGCGTCAGTGGGATGTATTGGACAGAATGACCTCAGGCATTCTGGTCAAGGAAAACAGCCCTGAGGAAACACTTGGCACCCAGATAAGACAGGCTGGAAATGGACCGTGAGTGACACAAGGGAGGCTCAGCGCGCCCAAGCCTGGTACCAGAGATGAAGCCCCCAGGAGCCACAGCCCACAGACTGTCAGGCCCAGGGCTCAGTCAAGAGCCTGCAGCAGAGACACAGCCAAACCCCAGGTCAGAGGGTCTCCCCCATCCAACACTTTGGGGACCAAGGAGGGGATGGGCAAGTGGAGTCACTCAGCTACGCTGAGACCAACATCACACCCGCTCGAGTCTGCACGACCCCTCCCCTTGGATTTCCCCCACCATCTCCGTCAGGTGCTAGAGACAGCCCAAACCAGCGATGCGGAATGTGGTGAGGTCCCCAGCGACTGGCCTGGGACTGTGGCCCTCAGCTCCCACCTGAAGGAAGTCAGGCAGGAGGAATGAAGAGTGGCAGCCTCCAGGCTAAGTCCTCTCCTACCTTTCTACGCTACAAGAGGGCCCAGAAAAAAGGGGAGAAATTTGGGTTGGAGGTGAGAAACGGAAGAGAACTAACTTGTAGGGCCAGCCTTCCTGAAGTGAGTGGAGGACCCTGGGGATGAAGGTGGGCAACAGCATCAAAGCCAGCAAAAGGGCCAGAATGTCATTCTCTCCACTTCCTTGGGAAAGACAAGACACTTTAAAAAAAAAAAAAAAAAAAAAAAAACCTTTGCAGAAGCTTCAGGATTGCCCTTTTTGAGCACAGGTATTAAGGGTCGCGCTGCCTGGGGTTTAAGTCCCAAGGCCACCCAACATCTAAACTCACCCATTAAATAGGAAAGGCCCCATCTGCCTTCAGGGTGGCCGTGAAGAGGAGCCCATCCAGCACACATGCTATAAGTCTGGGAACACAGTGGAAACTATTCTTACTAGAGCTTTCGAACCTACTCTAAATGCTTCCTACTGTGCACGGTGAAGCGGGGAAGGGGTGTCAGAGGAGGAATAAGAAAACCAAGGCACCGTGTAGTAGCAAAGGTGCCAGCAAGGAGGCATGGCTTGAACCCTTCCATACTGTACCACGCAAGTTCTATCTACCCCCACTCTGTGCTACATATGTGGGTCTAGGGCAGGAATCAGCACGTTTTATTTTGCAAAGGGCAAGACAGCAAATATTTTCATCTTTATGGGCAACATGGTCTTAGTAACAGCTGCTCAACTCCACTGTCATAGCACAAAAGCAGCCACAGGTAAAATGAACATGAATGGACGTGGGTGTATATCAATAAAACTTTATTTACAAAAGCAAGGAGTGGGCTGAATTTGGCCCCAGGGCCATAGTTTGCCAACTCCTGGTCTAGGGTTTGGGGGCTCGTCAAGTTCACACAGCCAGTAAACAGCCAGCTCAAAAGAGCTGAATTGGGACTGAATGAGAAAGAATGCCACACTCTTTCCGTGGCCCCACCAGACCATCACAATCCCGCTACCACGAACTGGGTCAGAGTTCTCATTGGCCCCACCCATGCCCAACTATACCCTCGCTGCCAGGGTTCTACTGCTGCTCCCCTAAGTCTGATGGGCCCTTTTATGCTCCTCACCCCATCACCACGTCACCAAGCATCCGTGACTGCTCGATCTCTGAAGAATCAACTTCTTAAAAAAAAAATTTTAAAATTAAAAAAAAAAATTGACATGGGAGACTTACAGACCTAAGAGATTAAGCCAAGTCATCTCTGGGGACCACATGCTTTAGTGGTTAAAGTCACAGGCTTGGGCATCTGACCAGGGCTCACCTTCCCCTTTCGCTACTTCCTAGTGGGATGAACGTGGGTACACAGACAACCTGAGTGTTTCCCTTGCCTGGAGAAAAGGGTTAGGATTTTTGAAAATTAAGATAATTTATGTAAGACTTACTGGAAGGATTGTTGAAAACCAGAACTGTTAAAGAGTCACAGCGTGTAGAATTCTCTTTTCCTCAATATGCTTTACATTTGCCAAGTAGACCATCCTCTCCTGGAGGAAGAGCATCTCTTTTTGACTCACTCTTCAGGTTCTGTAGTTCTAGAAACCGTGCAGAGGAAGCACAGAGTAGGTACTCAGGGAAGGCTGCAGCTCACTGGGGAGCAGATGGGGTGGACAGAGCGGCGAGCCCCTGCAGCCGTGACGTCATTTCTCACACACGGAGCATCTCATTTGTGATGCCAACTGACCCCCAAGTGACTGGCTGGAGAGGGTCCACATTTCCTCTCGGCCCCTTCCCCCTCCTAACTGAGTGAGCTCTTCTGACTTTACCTTTTCTGGCTCCTACTCCTCTTCGAGTTTCTTCAGGGAGAGAATTCTCCTTTGAGGCTGCGGGACATTATTATCCCGTGTTGCGTTGCTCCCTTGACATAAAGGGGTTTGGGTTTGTTGTTTTGTGGTTTTTTTTGGGGGGGAGGGGTGTTGTTGTTGTTTTTTCAAAGGAGACAGAGGATTTCACAGGCTGATTTAGGCCTGGGTGCCTCCACAAGCTTCCAGAGGAAAGCCACAGGGGACAGCACCGAGGCACTTTGGAAATCCAATCTGCCTTCTCACAGTAACTTCAGAGGAGAAGAAAGGCGTGTGAAATCTGGGTCCAGGCAAGCTCCCAGGCCTCCTTCTCGTGTGGAAGTAGAGGCCCCGCAGCCATCACGGACCCAATAATCCACAGATTCTCACCGTTCTGGGCAAGCCAGAGTCCCGGTGCACGTGGAGGGAGGAAACACGGTGCATATGGAATTCAATGCTTCGATCCCCTCGAAGCGAGGGCAACTGTGTTGCTCTCCGCAGTCAGGGGTGACCGGCTGGCCCGTGGAAGGATGTGTGCCCAGCACCCCCCCCACATCCTCCAGAAACACTAATAAAGACCTGCCACTCACAGCGGTTCAAGGCTTTCCACGCACAGACTTAAACTCTGCAAGGATGCTAGGACGTGTATGTATCCCCATTTCACAGATGAAGAAATGGAGACAGAGAAGTCACCCACCAGAGGTCACACAGCCCGTAACTGGTGATGCTGGGGACACCTGGTGGTCTAGCTCCCGGGCCCGCACTCACCCACCCCGCGAGCTGCCGAGCTGCCGCCCTGTGCAGACACGCTCCATCCCTAGACCCAGCTCCTCTGTTTCCTGAAGTGTGCTGGGACTTCAGAGCTCCCAGAAAGGAAGGTCTGGATGGATCAGGCTGCCCTGAGTCCAGTTCTCGTTTTGCAGCTAGAGACAGATGGCCCGGGGGAAGCCGTGGGGTCTGCCATCGCCACAGTCGTGCAGCCACCTTGTGAAATTTCGCATCAACACTGATGCAGGCCTCCAGACTCCTCATACAGTGCTCTTCTCATCACCTTCCTGCCTCATAAATGAAATGCACAATTAACCCTTGAACACCCAGAAAACCTCTGGAGAGCACGCAGTCCTTCTCCCAACAGAAATGAACTCAGAGAGGAGGGAACTGGGACAACACAAGGCCACCTGCAATCCTGCCTGATGCCAGCAGAACCGTAAGCACCTGTCCAGCAGCAGTCTGTGGGTTCCAGCCCCGTGACCATGTGCACCAAGCCACAAACCCTCACCTGGTTTTCCTTGTGACCGATGCACACCGAGCAAGATGGCTGGCAGAGGGGGTGGCTACAGCCCACCACAAGTCTCCCTTCTGTGTAATACATGAGCCTTGGGAAGATAAAGTCAGGGGTAAAGAGCAACGGGGTCTCCCTGTGGCAGAACCAAGGGCTGGGAGAGGCTGCAGAAGGGACACGATCATGAGCAGCTAAGTTCCCCCAACGCCGGCTGGAGAGGCCCGGCTCGCAAGCCTCCCTCAGCAGCAGAGAGGCAAGCTGACAGAAAATGACCAGTCTAGGATTGGCGCCTCCCCCCCAGAGAGGACCACAGCCACCAGGTCATCAGACCCCTCCTGACGCACCCACACTCATCCTCCAGGTAGCCACAGAGGAAAGAGATGACAAGACAAATGGGGACCCTCAATGACCGTGCCCCAGTGACACGTTCTGTCTGGTGGCATGTCCTCAAAACTTTAAAGTGAACACGCCAGGCAATCACATCACAGGCCATTTGAAGTTCACATTCTAAATTACATCCAGGGAGAGGCACGGCAGACAGACACAGGGGCCTCCGCTGCTGGGGTCCCTGGCTGGCACCCTGCTCCCCACGCAATCCCCCTCCTACCTGCTTCCATGAGCTGGCACTGCTGACCAAAGACGTGGGAGAAGGTGACCGGGCCCGTGGCAGAACTGGATGGCGCCAGCGTGGGTTCCATGGCTCTCCTGGGGTCTTTGGTGTGGGTCATGTGGCAGCGTCCAGACCCTTCAGAGTGTCTGAGCCAAGGACGTCGTCACTGGCCCTGGAACCGCAGGTCTGAGGCTACTTGTCACTTCCAAGAAGGTGTCCCCCACTCCCAAAGTTTATAATGCTTCTTCCTCTTACCACTCACTCCTTGCAGCTTTTCTCAAAAGCCCAGCAAGTGAAAAATGAAACCCTCTATGGTCTGGCAGATCTTGCACACCCCAGAGTTAGACGCACAGGGAAACCGAAGTTTTGCCCGCCAGGAGTCCGTTCCTCTCGTCTGGGAGGGATGACGGGGACACAGCCCCCTCTGCCTTCCTGGGCGCCACCTGGAAGGGGCAGAGCCTGCGGCGATGCTGCTCCTCCAGGGCAGGCTGGCGGGAGAGCTCAGGCCCCGGCAGGTCCCCGCCAGCTGCAGGAAAAGCGCTGCCTGCTCCCTGCAGTGTCTCCTTCCAGCGAGGAGAGCAGGCAGCCGAGGCCGCGCCCTGGAGACCTGGCCTCACCGGCCCCTGGCTCCCGCCACTGAGGCCCTGCGGTCCGCCCTCCTGGAGCCCGGGAGCCGCCGGCAGTGTGTGCGCGCCCCTGGGTGGCCGGATGCAGACGGGGAGAGTGCGGAGAGCGCGGGCGGCGGGCGGGCACAGCGCGGACCCTCTGCAGCTCTGGCGCGAGGTGTCCCCAGCTCGCGCATCCTTCACTCCCGACGCCTCTCCCTTCCCGCGGCCCCCTCCTCGCAGAGCTGTGGGGAGGAAAGCCAGACACGGTTAAAGAGCTGCTCCAACCTACTGCAGCCCGCGCCCCCCCACCCCGCCCACACCACCACCCCTTTTCCGTGATGCAAAAGGGACGGTGCTTGGGAGATATTCTGGATGCAGAGGGAAGTGCTAACTCAGCCCAGCAGGTTCCTGGTGCTGTAACCTCTTCCTGTCCACAGCCCAGGACGTGCCAGACACAGAGAGGAGAACGCCAGCAACAAAATCCAGAGAGCCAGGGGAGATGGCAAACGCCACACACGCCCACGGCACCCCAGTGACTCGGACGTGGTCTGGGCGCTGCACCTTCAACAACCCCGACCTCTTCTGGGCCCAGAACCATCAAACTGCTCCACCCCGAAGGGACAGTTCCCCGGACAGGGGGCCGGGGAAGGAGGAATACTGCCCACCCGTCCACGACGGTAAGAGCTGCCTCAGTGGGGACGGCCTCTCTTTGCCATCCCGTCTGCGGATTGCAAGGGTGCTAACTGGAGAGACAGACAGACAGACACTGCATCTTCTCCAGCCAGCATTCTGGATACTCTTGGTGGGGATCTGGCTGCAGGGTAGGCAGGACGCTGGCAGCACAGCACCCACCAGGAGGGACAACGGGACACGGCACAGGGGCAGGCACAGCACCCGGGGAGGGTTTCAGCTGAAAAGCCATTTGCCTCTTCAGTGTTCAAGATACAGGGAGTGAAGTTCCAGCGGAGGCGCAGGCCAGAAAGGCTCTCAGACGGGAGCTTTTCCACTGGAGCTCTCTGCCAGCAAGTGGCACAGCTCAGCGCCGCTCGGAGGGCTGTGTGGGATGGTGAAGGCGAGGCACAGGAGCCCCGCCAACCCTCCGGGAGCTCATGAGTCGGCTTCGTGTTCACGCTCTAAGATAGCCTGGATGCCCGACTCACCCTTTTTGGGTACAGCGGAGGCTCCTTTCCAAACCGTGACGTTACAGAACATCAGAGACCCTTCCCTCTGACCACTGGGGCCTAAGGCACTCAAGGAGGAGACCAAACTTCCGGAGAACGGCAGAAACCCCACACAGGATAGGAGATGGGGTGGCTTCCCATGGCTGTGTGGCTCCGCGGGTTTTAATGCATCCTACCTGTGATGTCCTGTCCCGCCCCACGAAAATCCCAGGTGGGCTGTGGGGGCGAGGGATGACTAGGAGGAACACCAAGGATGTTTAGGGCCGTGAAAATCCTCTGTACGATGCTCTAAGGATGGATACGTGCCATTATACATCTGTCTAAACTCAGAGAGTCGCAACAGCAAGCGTGAAGCCTCAGGTTCTTCAGCTGAAACAAATGTCCCAGTCTGGTGGGGGATGCTGATGAGGGGGGAGGCTGTGCACAAGGGGGTCTTTGGGAAAGCTCTGTGCCTTCCTCTTAATTTTGTTGTAAAACTAAAACTGCTCTTTAAAAAAATTATCTTTAAAAAAAAAAATCCAAGATAAGCCTTTATACCCTAATTCAACCCGCAGAGGTTTCTCGTTTGGAAAACCATGGGCTCTCTTCCTCCCCCTCTGCGCACCTAGTCCACTGCTGATCCCCGCTCCAGGGTGCTCCATGTAGGAAATCTCCCACATCTCACCCGCTCTCTAGCACCAGGCACCTGAGCTGCCTCCTGCTTCCTGAGACCATAAACAACACAGTAATGATGCCACCTAATGGCCAGTCCTCAGTATGTCACCCAAGTCGGGACACGGAATGAACAGAATCACTATTAGTAGTTACACCAGGGTAAGTGGCATCAACGAGGAGGGATGGATCTGGACAAGATTTTCCCCCCGCTACCTACCCTGACGTGGAATTATCCAAAAACATATGCAAATCTGATTTCAGGAAATGGTGCCAAGTACTCGTCCAGAATGGCTCCCCAGGGCTGCACGCGGGGTCCCTCTTTCTCACACCTTTACCGGTAACCACTGCTGGCAAAAATGAGGAAGCTGGGCAATCGAATGGTATAAAGTCATACTTTGCCCTTTTGATTTGCTTTCCTTCATTACTAGGAAGCTGAGCACTCCTTGGAAAGCCTATTAACACTGAGGCATCCTCTTCAGGAAATTTCCTGTTCACAGCCTCTACCCACTTGTCCCAACATTTTTCTCATTTCTGACTTTGCTGTTGATTCCCGTGACCTTGCTAGATAGTCATTTAGACCTTGCCGTTATGTCCTCTCTGTCAGTCAGCTGACTAATAACTTCGTGCAAGGTGTCTTTTCTCGGGTGAGAAATATTTCAGTTTAATGTGATCCAATTCATGGCTTCTTGGGCTTACAGTCCATTTTGAGGTCTTGCTTAAAACCTCCTTCCCTAAGGCGGCAAACTCAGCATGCTTTACAGTTTAACCTTTCACACACAGGCCTATCTGGAACCTACTTTTATATCTGGTATAAGGTAGGGTCCAGCTTTGTTTTTCTCAAGACTGCGAACCAATTTTCCCAAAACCATCTTTTTCGCAACATGTCCTCTCCCCACTGTGACCTCACGATCATCTATCAAGTTCCCTCACCCATGGGTCTCTTCCTAAGCTCCCTCCTGTTCTGCTAGCTCCCTCCCATACTGTGCTGCCAATGGTAACATTTTAGATCAGTGACCAACATTTTTAAAAGCCCAGATTTCCGATTTTTCAAGACATGACAGATTTGATGGTGCTGAATCTGTGTGTCTCTTGTTAGTAACCAGCTGGAGCAGCAGACACCTCTTTCTGTGGGATGCACACCTTCCTGTTACACCAAATCTAGTGTGCATTCATTTACAATACGAGCCGATCTCTCCTAGAGATGTGTTCAGGTGTTAAAAACACCTCCAATGATAAAGGTCAAAAGAAAACCACATTAGAGAAAACCTTTACTGACTCTCAGGGTTTTTGTTACATCTGGGCTAATCAAGATCATTTATTAATTATCTATTCAATACCTGGCATGATGCTAGCCACAGGCCGATGGAGTAGAGGTGGGGCATGGAAAGGGGTGGAGGGGAGAAACGAGGAAAGAGTGGGAGAAGCAACACATAATCTGTACAGACACGGTAAACACAGAGAATGATTGATTGAAGCAGAAAAACACTATGAACTGAAGATCACAAAGGTCTTGCCATTCCAATACTGATAAGGGTTAGCAGCTTCAGGAAAACCTTTAAGGGAGGGGGGACTATGTCAACTGGATGTGAGAACAGAAGTGGGCTTTGCCTCAGTAGAAGGAAAAGACTGGGTTGGGAGGAGGGGTTCGCACAAGCAAGTCATTTGGGCAACGCTCCTTTAAATGCTGTTATGCCGGAAGGTTCCAAAGGCCACTTAAGGCTCTTTAGATGAGGAAAGATAAAAATTCACTCTAATTCAAATCAATGGTCATAGGCATATTTTTAAAATCTCCCCTGATACTTTTTCAGACTTGAAACTGATCTGTCCCAGAGGGCTCCCTTGACTTTGCTCATACTCCCGGAGGAGTTAAAAACCAGTTCTCTGATGATCAGGCTCAACCATCAGCTGTTATGACCCATAGTTCCCAAAAGGTGCACAGCAGCATGGCCAGGCATCATAGACAGGTAGAGGCAAAGTGAAGGACAACTGAGGAAAAAGTGACCCTGAGCTCAGAGTAGCTTGTTTTATGATGCTTTGTGTCTCACAGCAAAAGACCACTCAGCAAAGGCTATTTAGTGCCATGAGCCTTGCCATGAGCTCCATGGACATTCTCACTTAATAATAGATGCTAACATGCCCCATTCCCAGCTGAGGAAACCTGCACATAGGGAAATTCAGGTGCTCTGCCCAAGGTTATACAGCCATGAACAGATGATCCCCAAGAGGAGCGGTTCGACTGCGTCTCTGCTTTGTGTCTGGCTATCACCAGCCTCGCTGAGAAGTTGTGCTGCTACTGCTGCGCAGTCCACGGAGGTCTCCATATTGACTCAAGGTTCCAAGCAAGGCACCATCAATGTCATTTTTACAAGACATTTCCCAAGTTTTAGTGGCATAAAATTCAAATGCCATGCAATTTACCTATTTGAGGGATGCAATTGGATGGATTTTAGTATATGCACAAATGTGTGTAAACATCAGCACAATGTTAGAACATACTCATCACCTCAAAAAGAAACCCATACACTTCGTCTGTCACCCCCTCAATGCCCAGCCCCCTTCAACCGAAGCAACCATGAACCACTGTTTCTATGAATGTCCCTACTCTGGACTTTCACATGAACTGACTCGTACAACACCTGTTACACAACCATGTCTTGATGGCGCTAAGTTATCCTAGTAACCTTAAAGCTAGCAAAGGCAAAGGCAAAAGGCAAAAGTAGGACTTGGCTCAAGAGGAGCTTAATTAAATTTCTAAACAGACTCATTTAGAAAGGGTGAGCCTTTCTTCCGCTAGAGAAGTCACTGATCAGTAAATTTAGGCCGTGCTCCTTTTATTCTGTCATGAATGAACTGTAGAAATAAACATAATGTTCCTCTGGAGGAATGGGACTTAAATCCAGTCTCATCAATCCTAGGTCTTAAATTATTTCTCTAATATCATGTACACTTTCTAGCACTGAACCAAAAATAACCAGCCATCTAGTTTCCTTCCCTCCTATTTCAATTCAATCCAGATGAGGGGATAAGAAAGATAAAAATCCATGCCTGAGGTGTGGGTGCTGGGGCCAATGCTGAGTGAGAACCCAAGCAAGATGAGAGGGAATCTGTAAGGTAAGGACAGGGGGGTCAGAGCTCAAGAAAGATAAGGAAGGCATACACTGCATGGCATAGATATAGGTATAAATATACAAACATCCTCAAGTAAGTATATATGTGTGTGTGTGTGTGTGTGTATATACATATGTATATATATACACACACACACACACATATTCTCTAATATAAAAGTATACATACAAAGAAATAAATCCAGATGTAGATGCGTGTGTGTGTGTATATATGTAGTATGTCAGTATACAGACCCTACTATATGCCTTAGTCTGTCCCCCAGGAGTGCCCACAAGCCATGACACTGCAAGAGCAATGAGATCTCGTAGGTTCTAAATACCATCTTTCCTTAAAAGGAACCAGAGGTGGTTGATTCCAAGGCTGAGATGAGGAAAACACAAGAGCTTGATGTCTTGTTCAGCCAGAAAGTCTAGAAATATTCAAATATGGCTGGAGACATTCCAAAAAACACAGAGAAAGCCAGCTTAAAGAGGCTCCCACTAGCCAAATCAAGGATAATCCAAGCATAAAAAATGATAATAATGAATTTAATTCGTTAAATAGAAACCTATGAATCCACAAGGACAGATGGATGAATACATAAAAATACACGCACATATACACACATAAATAAATCCATAAATAGAAAGCTCTTCTTTATAGCAGAATGCCAACCAATAAATGTATTCTAAACAACGCAACTGGAAAATTGCCATTTGACAGTCATTCGAAGTTATAAATCAGGCAAGAAACATCAATGAGTGCCAAAACTGTAGATGAAAGTTTGATGAAGACCAGGAGACTTAATGTCTCAAACTATGTCCCTATAAAATATTTATTAATTGCAAAGTGAAAATGGAGTGGAGAAACCCAGTGAAGACACTATCTTAATCAAGTGACCCAAGTTAATATCACTAGTAATAAAATAACCAAATCATGTCCCACTGAATAGGGTACAGAAGGCAAACTCAGCAGGACGTTTCTGCAACATCCCTAACAAAGGTCAATTACGTGAATTTAATCATGAGGCAATCAGAGAAGCCCAAACTGTGGAACATCCTATAACTGTCCTGTAACCTTCAAAAGTGGCAAGGTCATAGCCATTAAGAAAAAAAATCTAAAAAACATTCCAGATCAAAAGCAACTAAAGAGGCAGGGCAACCAAATGCAACCTGTGATCATGAATCATTCCAATAAAACTCAAATGGAGTCCATATTGTAATGGCAGATGGATGTTAATTCCTTGAGTGTGATGGTTGCACTGTGGCTGAAGAGGAGAATGTCCCAATGTGTAGGAAATGCATGCTAAAATGCCTGGGAGTCATGGAGCATCATGTCTACAACATGTGAGAGGAAAGTTCTTTGGACTATTGTTGCAGTTTTTCTGTAGGCTTGAGGAAAAATAACCAGACAAAAAAGACAACATGATCAAAATGCAAGAGTCAAGAGAAAGACAATGACAGGTAATCCAGATAACTCTAGTCTCAGATACAGACTATAGTAAGTTTGGTTCAGATGATCAAGGAAACAGGAGAGGGTAAAGAAATTCGGCAGCGAAATGGAAACTATAAGAAGTCACCTAATTGAAAAATAAGTAGCCAAACTGATATTAGACAGAGGGAGAGAAAATTCATGAGCTAGGAAAACAGAAGAATGTCAGAATGAAGCACAGAAAGAATGAGACAGAACGATTCAGTGGAAAGGTCAAACAGGTGTACCTGTCATCCCAGAAAGAGAGAAGAGAAAATGGTGTAGAAGTACTATTGGAAGAGATCATTGATGTATTTAAGAAAAACTGACTAAAGATTTAAGAAGCTCAATGAACCCTAAGCAGGATAAATAAAGAGAAAATCACACATAGGCAGATCACAGTCACATACTGAAAACCAGCAACAGAGAAAGTCTTAAAAGCAGCTGGTGGCGGGGTGAGGAGAGAGCAGATTACCCTCTAAGTGCATCGAGAAAGACACCTCCCAGCAATACCAACTAAGGAAACCAGAAGTTACTGGGATGATGTTCTCCAAGTGCTGAAGGAAAATAACTGTGACATAGAATTCTATACCCAGCGAAAATATCCTCCAAGAATGAAAATGAAATAAAGACACCTTCAAACTAAATAAATCTGGGAAAATTGATCACCAGCAGACCCAGTCAAAAATATACTAAAGGAAGTTACTCCAGGAAGACGAGAAGTCATCCCACATGAGAGCTTGGAGCTATAGGAAGGGAAAAAAAGAGAAGTGAAGGGTAGCTGTAGCTAAATCTAACTTAGATATAAATTAATATTAACATGTAATATTAATGCACAATCATACATATTTATAATTATTAATGGTTAAGATTATTGTTCATTAATAATATCAGTAATGCATGATAGTGTTTAAAGTACATGTAGAAATAAAATATAAGACTGAAATAGCTTAGAAATTGAGAGAGTGGAATTAATTAAGTGGAATTAGAATGATCTGAGATCCTCGCTTTGTCCAGGAAAACCAGGAGCATTCGTGTACAGTAGATCTTGATAAGACAAGAATGTGTGTTAGGATCTCTAGTGTAACCACTGGATTAATAGAGGGGATCAACAAATATCAAAATAAGCAGCCCGAAAGCTGTCGGGAGAGAAGAGGGACCTGAAAAGAGAGGGGTCTATCTCTGTTACTATCAGAAGAAAAGCAGCTTTAACAATCACAAATATCCTTCCTAGTAACAAAATGATCAATTCTAGAAGCCTCAAAACAGGAGGCAAAAAAAAAAAAAAAAAAAAAAAAAAAAACAAAAAACCACATTGAAAAAAAAAAACCAAAAAAAAAAAAAAAAAAGATAAACTATCTGGAAAAATAAACCCACAAGTGAAAAATAGAAAAACAAAACAAAAAAGAAAATACTGCAAAATGGTACATAATTAACATAGGGACCAATGGGCACATATAGATTATTGTGCTCAACAACTGTCCAATACACATGTTCAATGTAGAACATTACAAAATTGTCCCTGTGCCAGACTTTCAAGTTTCAAAGAAACGTTGAAAGAAATAAAGAGAAACTTCCTCTAACTGAAAAAGAGTACATACTTTCAAAGCCGATAGAGCAGGATGAATAGGCAGACCACAGAGGGGTTTTAGAGCAATGAAAAGACCCCATATGACCCTATGATGATGGATAATATCATTATAAAGACCCATAGAAGGTGCAACACCAAGAGTGACCCTAATGGAAACCATGGACTCTGGGTGTAATGATGTGTCCACTTAGGTTCATCCATTGTAACAAACGTACTATTCTGATGGGGGTATTGATAATGGTGAAGGCAGTACATGTGGGGGACCAGAGGGGTTATGGGAGATTTCTGTACCTTCCTTCAATTTTTCTGTGAACCTGTAACTGCTCTAAAAAAATAAAGTTTATTAAAAAAAAAAAAAACAACTAATCTAACCAGTCTCCTCCCAGCCAAGATAGGGACAGAAACAGCCAAATAAATAAAAAGGCAACATAACCAACTAAAAACAAAAAGAACCCCATAGAAAGACATAATTCATAATGGTAAATATACAAAAACATAATTCATAATGGTAAAATGTCGAAAGCTCCCCCCTAAAACCAGGGCTGAGATAAGAACAACCACTATCATCACTTTTATTCAGCATTATACTGGAAGTTTAAAAAAAAAAATGAAATTCGAGGTTTGAAATAAAAGAAATAAAATTGTCCCTATTTGCATATGACATGACTGTTGTAGGGAAATCCAAAAAGAAAAGTCTACAGATCAATTATTAGAATAAATTCAGCAAGGCTGTTAGATATAGAAGACATAAATCATATTTCTGTACATAAAACAGAAAATAAAAAATTTATACTATAATAGCACTGAAACATGTCAAATGACTAGACCTATATCTAATGAAAAATACTCAGCACCACTCCAGAGAAAACTCTACAAGATGGAGAGAAACTAATCTAAACAAATGAAGAAATCCACCATTAGGCCATGGATTCAGCGATCCAATGTCATAAAATGTTCAATTCTCCCCATGCTGATCTAGATTTAATCTTACTAAAATTTGAACAGATATTCAATGAAAACTGACAAAATGATTCTCAAATTTATTTGGAAAGGCAAAGGGCCAAGATCTCTTGAAGACCGCTTGAGAGACCAAGTAATCCAGATTTCTTAAGCCTCAGTAATTAAGAGAGTAGGCTGTTGGCCCAAGGATACATAAGTGGACTGAGAGACAAGAAAAAAGGGTCCAGAAGGTAACCCACCATAGCAGAGGAACAGAGACGCTCGGTGGTCCTCAAATGGAAATCCATATGGGAAAAGAAAAGTAAAATTTGACCCCAACCTCACACCATACTTGAAAGTCAATTATTAGATGGATTATAGATTCCAACGGGAAATTTAAAACAAAACTGTTTAGGGTGCCTGGGTGACCCAGATAGTTGTGTGTCCAACTCTTGATTTCGGCTCCGGTCCTTATCTCAGGTCATGAGATCAAGTACCTGGTCAGGCTCTGTGTTCAGCAGGGAGTTGGCTTGTCCCTATGTGCACACTCCCCAATGCTCTCTTTCCCTCTCTCTGGCTCTCTCAAATACCTAAATCTTTAAAGAAAGAAAGAAAACAAAACTTCTTGATGATAATAAAGATTGTCTTTATGAACTTGGGGTGAGCAACGGTTTCTTAAATAAGACACAAAAAGTGCTAACCATAAGGAAAAAGATTGATAATTTGACATCAAAGTCAAGAACTGAACCCACTCTGTGGCTTGTCTTTCCACTCTCTTAACAGTGACTCTTGACAAAGGGAGGAAATTTGCATCACCAACAGCCAAGAAAAGATTCCTACTCTCATTACAAAAAGAACTCCCTCACATCAGTGAGACAAAGAACTCAATAAAAACACAGACAAGAGACTCAGACAAGCACTTCACAAAAGAGGATATTTAAAATGGGAAAGGTAAATTAAAACCACCATGAAATAACTATCTCATACCCACCAGAATGGCCAAAATCTAAGACTGACAATTCCAAGTGCTGACAAAGGTGTTGAGCAGCAGGGACTCCCACACTATTGGTGGGAGCATGAGGTTGAGCGAATGCTTTAGAAAACCATCTGACATATTGAAAGTGACCTTCCCACCTGCTCTCTGACCTAGAAATTCTACTCCTGAGTAGACACCTAACAGAATGCACGCTGCATCTTATCAGAACGTTCATGGAGGCGTCCATTCCTCAGAACAGCCCCAAACTGCAAACAACCCACAGTTTTACCAGCAGCCATATAATATAAATTTGTATACTCCATACACTTGGAATGGAAGTAGATAACATGCATCATGGATGACTCTCAAGGTTGAAAGGGAAAGCCAGACATGAACTACACTGATGAGTCTATCTAGTTTGCCTGGTGGGACTTCATCTAACCCTTGGTGTAAGGGGTCAGGACACCAGCCATCTTTAGGGAGGAGGGAGATGGGAGTCATAGGGAGGATCCCAGGGGACACGTGGGGGCTTGCAATAATGTTCTCTCATCTGTGGTGCTGTTGTACTTCAAGAAAAGTCACTTTGGAAGGTCCAAGTGGATACACACCAAACTCAGCTCTTGGCCTCAAGCAGCAGGACAAGTGAGGGGACCTTCCCATTGTCTACTGCAAAGTTGTACAGCTGGAATTTTTAAGCTAATTAAACATTGAGTCTGGGCAATATATTAGCTTTCACTGGGAAAGTTTCCTACTCCCCAGCCACTGTTACTGGAAAAATGCTGAACATTTGCAAACTGAGCTATTAAATGACTGTGAGCAGTGCTTTATCTTATGCCGTTTTCCGTCTTCCCTTCCCCCTCGTTCCATTTCAGCTTTTCCTGAGTATGTTAAAACACGGATATCCTATAAAAATGCTGGTATCGGTTCCTAAGATGTCCTTCAGCCTTGTTTTTCGCACAGTCGCCAGCATGGACAGCCCCACAAAATGTGGATGAATGGGCAGTCTGAGATTTCGTGGATAGTCCCTCCGCCCAGGGAGGATTTCTCTAAGGAGCTGGTCGGAGCTGCACCATCAAGTCTGGCTTAGTTTTCTCAGTTCTGTATCACTACGGTGATCACGTCATCTATTGCCAAAACCGGGGCACTGGGAGGTGAAAGGAAGCGCTATTAACAATTATACTGGTATGTCAGGCATACACCAGGACCACTCCAGGCAACGGAGACGTAAGGTTACAAGCTGGCTTGGGACTAAGAACTCAGTGGCTGGAGAAAACTCAAAACGCAAAGCAAGGCTCCTCCAGGATTAGGGCTGTGCTGTTAACCTTGTTATTAAAACAGGGTAATTGTGATCACTTACTTTCTAAATAACAGCTAATGCTATTAGCTCTGAAATAGAAACCAGTGCTAAATGCATCTTTTATGAGACACGCGGCCTTTTGTACTTTCCCTGCCTTATTTGCTAGGTGCCAAATACCATTTCTGGGAGGAAGACTGCCCGGGGCATGCTTCAGCAACATCACACAGGCACGCTGAGACCTAACCTCTGTTCTAGCTGCCTCTCTCAGGCTCTTTCTGTGCAACACCAGGGCTGAAATTCCGGACTACTGAAAGCTCTAGAAGCTTAGTAAACATTTGCTAAGGGAGTCACATGGCACCGTGGTCTTTCCCGTCCTTCCTACATGCTATACCCCCCTCCAGACCTCGCTTTTGCACCTGCCCTCTGCCTGAAATGCTGCTTCCCCTTCCTCTGGCCCTCCACTCCGAGGTCTGACATCACTGCCTCACGGAATACATCTTAGATCGGTCCTGTAGGTCGAATGTCTCTTACTCAGGACTCAGACCTCCTGGGAGGACCCAGATCTTGAAATGAGACGTGATGACCACAGCTCTCTCCAGGGCCAGAATGAGGGTAAGACGAGTGAGACATTCAGCCTCAGGGCAGGTCTTTGGGAGCCACAACAAACTATACCCCACTGCAATATTCATTAGAGATCAAAATGAATGCAAAAAATTTCACAATGAATCCAATATCAAAATTTAAAATATAGGCCTCATCGCAAGGTAGGGCTTGTTAAAAGTCCAGAGCGCTGAATCCCATCCCTGAGTGTCTGACAGGGAAGGTCTCAGGTGGGGCTGAGAATCTGCCTTTCTCACTGGTCCCCAAGTGAGATGTGGCCCCTAATCCAGGGGCCACATTTTGAGAACCACTGCTTTGGGGTATACTCAGCCACTGCCTACCTCCTCCCCACATCAAGGTCTAGAAAAACAATTGCTTCTATGCCATAAGCAGAAATGGGCAGGAGAGCAGCGCTTTGAAGCAGACGGATAGCCGACAGGCTAACCCCTTGTGGAAGGCTGCATGACGGCCCCCCCAGAATCTTACGTCCTCATGTCTCATAACCTGTGGACATTACCTTCTGTGGCAAAAAGGACTTTGCAGATGTGACTGACTTAGGGCTCTGGAGTTGGGGGGAGACCAGCGTGCATGGTCCAGGTGGTCCCAAAGTGGTCACTTCCTCTAGATGAAAGAAGGTGATGTAGTGACAGACAGGAGGGGTACGCGTTGAGGACAGAGGACGGGGCCACGAGCCAAGGAAAACCGTGTCCATGAGAAAAGGTCAAGGAAACTGGATTCCCCCTCAGAGCTTCCAGAAGCCCAAAGGATGTCCTGAGATCAGCCCAGTAAACTATTTCGGGCTCCTGCTCTCTGGAACTATAAGAAAATGAAAAATGTGTAGTTTAAAGTCACTGAGTCTATGATGGTTTGTTCCAGCAGCCACAGGAGACAGACATATCCCCCACCTGAAAGGGCCCAGCACCAGAGTAATGTTCACGTTTGCTACAGGAGAACTCGCCTCAGCCAGGCCTCACACACATTATCACTGACATTCCCAACGGCTCTGCAAAAAGGACATTTCGGCTCTTTTACAAAATGGAAGAATGATGCTCCACCTTACAGCCATAAAACTAGTAGGTCAGGGACAGAGGCAAGGTTCAACCTCTAGGACAGAAATCGGTGACCTCTACACCTCACCACCTTTTCCTCCCCCTTGCAACACTGAATTTCAGACGCTTGGTACCAAGCTCGGAGTCAAGCCCTTCACACACGTGATCTTACGTCAACCTCAACACCATTCTCGTGAAGCTATTTTCATTTCCATTTTCCATGAGAAAACAGATCCAGAACAGTGAGGGCCCCTGTCGTCACAGCTGAGAGGGGAAGAGCTTGGAATCAAATCCAGATTCTGTGTCAGAACTGGCAGATCCTTGAACTGACCACGAGGGCAGACTGTGTTCTACGGGAGGGGACAACAGATGTTGGTTCGTCCATGATAGGGACCATCTGGTTTGCATCCATCTTGAGCTCCAGGCAATCCTCGTGTGCCCCAACCTAAGGGCACCATGTTGATACGGTTGGACCTCACACTTCCCTTGAGATCTGTATCCTAAATGACACTAAGAACCAAAGTCCTGCATGTAGTGTAGACCAGCATCCCACTGAGAACACTGCCCAAGGCAGGGCTAGAGTCCTAGCGTTCCTTCTAAGAATCTGATGAAACATATGAGCCTTTCTTCAGAAAAACACGCACAGCTTTACAAACACTCTCAGGGTTCTCCTGCTGTCCCCTCCCCACCACCACTCCCTTCCTCCTGCTAAGCCCTGAGCTCATGCTTCTCACCCCAAGGCCACCGCGCTGTCCTCACCTGGCTCCAAGCTTTGTGTCCCTTAGACCAGTGCAAGAAGCTCCATGTGCCTGGACATACATTCTTAACACAAGCCAGGCACGGCCTCCAGCGTTCTAAGCAAGGGTCTAGCCTTACCGCAATGACACCAAGTGCCGTAATGAGATCATCAACGGAACGCCTGGAGGACACACTGGAAAAAGCCCCTCTGAACGGGGCCGGCAGGACGAGGTCTGGCAACCACAGACAGAAGAGGCCACATTCCCTGCAGACGCTGATGCTACCTCACTTCTTTGCTTCCCCAAACCCTCGGAACTCCTTCTCACCCCAGGACCACGGTAGCCGCATGTGCTCTCCCCCGAGCTGGAAGGTTCACGTGAGATGACTCTAGTTCCTGGGCCTGGACATGAATATCTCCAACAGCAAGAAAAGGAAACCGTTCCCAGCAGGACGTGGCGGTGGGAAGGGAAACCCACGTCACCGCAGGTTAGACCCAGCAGGGCTGCTGTGATCTCTGTCAGCCATTCAGGGAGACTACAGGGAACCATCACCCAATCACAAGGTTTAAACAATAAGATTTATCATCACATAACTAGTCCCAGGGTAGATTTTATAGGTTAAATCACTCTCCCCCCATCACCAAAAAGTATATACATGTTAAAGTCCAAGCCTCCAGTATCTCAGAATGTCACCTGATGTGGAGATAGGCTCCTCACAGACGTAGTCAAGTTTAAGACGAGGTCCTTAGGGTGGGCCCTTGTCCAACAGGACCGACATCCTTCTACGAAAGGGAAGTTCGGACACAGACATGCATGCATACAGGGTTGACGCCATGTGAAGATGAGGGCAGAGACCGGGGTGAGGCTTCTACAGGGAGGCCAGAGACGGCCAACAAACCCCCAGGAGCTAGGAGAGGCCTGGGACAGATTCTCCCTCACAGCCCTTAGAAAGAACCAACCCAGGGCACCTGGGTGGCTCAGTCAGTTGAGCATCTGCCTTCAGCTCAGGTCACGATCCCGGGGTCCTGGGATGGAGCCCCGCATCGGGCTCTGCTCGGCCAGAAGCCTGCTTCTGCCTGCCATTCTGCCTATTCATGCTCACTTGCTCTAACAAATAAATAAAATCTTAAAAAAAGAAAGAAAGAACCCTGCAGTCACCTTGATCTTGGATTTCCACCCTCTAGAGAGGTGAGAAAATAATTTTCTGTTGCTTTAGCCACTCAGCCTGCGATACTCTGCGATACTTGCGGCAGCCCAAGCAGACGAACAGACTCAGCGAGCCCAGTCCTCTCCTCGTAGAGGGCACAACTCTGTCCGAGAGCCCGCAGCTCGTCGAGGTTCCAGCAGGCCTCCGCCTACACTCCTGCCCGCTGGGGTCTGTCTGCCTCCCACGCACAGCGGAAGGACAGTCCCTGCACGTCCCGATGCCACTGAGCCCCTCAGCCGCAGGCAGGAGCTGGGCGTCTGTCCACACTGGAGCTGGCACCACGGCAGCTCCTGTCCTCCTCTTTGGGCTTGCCCCTTCCCAATCTGGACTGTAATGGAGAGGCCAAGGGATCCCTGAACGGAAGGGCCCAAACTCCTCCTGTGGCTCCCACAGTCATTAGCATGGAAGAAACAACCTCATAATGGCTGTGCTGGGGGGAGGGGGAGGAAACAAATTCAGCTTAATCGGAGAAATACAGTTTGCAGGCGAAGTGCTAATTCATCAAAGCACAGCCAGTAGAGACATCGTCGGCTTTCATTTGCCCAACGGACACGATACAGAAGCAAGTGCGCCTGAGAGGAGAAGAACAATAATTCCTTCCAAGGAGCTCCTGGGTGTCTGGCATTTTCACACGAGTAAAAGAGCTGATTAATCAAAGGCGGTGAGCAAAAGCCGCTTGCTATCCACGGACACATGGACAAGATCTAAGCTAGATCGTGCTTCCCCCCTTTCCCAGTCCGTGCCCCCTCTCCCATCAGGATGAAATGCGACTAGAGCAGGTTTTCAACAAGGCAGCTGCCTGGCCATCTCGGCTCCATTCCGTTTCCTAAATAATCGATAGGTGCGGATCACAGCTGCTGTCAACTGTCAAGTCACACTCTGTGACTAACGCCGGAGCAGATCCGCTCAGGCAGCTCGTGACCAGCAGCCTCCCCCTGACTGCAGCCAAGGTGGGATCATCGAAGCGCTCAGGGCTGCGGCGGCATTTTTCTTTCTATCAGCTCTCAGCGTAGGAGGGCCCAAGATTTTATTTAATCCTGCAGACTCCATGGGAAGCAGGAAATCATGACCTGAGGTTTTCCATGATGCTCAGCTGACCTTGGGGAGCTCAAGGACGGATGGACACGGATCCTTAAAAACATAAGTCCTTGGGCAAAATGACCTGTCATTCCTAGAGACCAACAGGGAAGAACGTGCCTCAGGGCCTTTGCACCTGCAGTGCCCGTAGCTTGTGACGTTTTGCTTCCTTCTTGCCCTATGGCTAACTTCAGTTGTCATTCTGGTTTCAGCTTAGTGGTTTCTTCCTCCAGAAACTGTTCCTTGACCTCTGGGGCTGGGTTGGGCATTTTCCTCTATACTCCTACGGTTCAAGACACACAGACCCTGGTTTTCACTTGCCTCACAGCACCTACCCCTTCCTCCAGTAACAGAAACTCAGTGTCCTATGGAAGGTCCCCTCCATCACTGCACACAGCTTCGGTGGGCTACCAATCCATGATCCTGTCCACTCTGAGCCAAAGAAGTAGACAGAGAGCCAAAGTCAAGTGAAATTCTCAGGCTGAGGGAACCTGATACTGACTGAGATAAGGAAAATGGTGAGAACCAATCTGTCCCAAAGGTAGCCGCTGCCTATGTTTCCTGCTTCTTAGATCCCTGAGGCTGGTGCCCACTCCTGTCCTTGCGGAGCCCAGCTGTTCAGCTTCTCCTCCTATCCTGTGAACCATCCCCATGGCCTCCCAGTGCACTATCTTGGGATGAACTCACCGGAGTCTGCGTCTGCTGCTGACAACCCAAAGCCCTGAGGTCCTGTATCACCGGCCCACTCTACAGAGACGGCCTAAGACAGAGGGCTGTCCCTCACACTCACACCCTCCGCACCTAACCCTGGGTCTGGCACACGGCACCTGCTTGCCAGTTCCCTGAGTGGAAAGTCCCTGTGCCAATCACAGAGCGATGCCGCCTGGACCGGCTGTGTCGAGAGCGGTCAGTCTGACAGGAAACACATCTGCACAGCTGCTCAAGATGCAACCGCTGAGAGACCAACGTGATGGAGGAGAAACACATCAGGCTCCCAGGCACACATGTCTGGACCCAGATGCCAACCTCAGGACTTGTTAGTCAGAGCCCAAGGGCGTGAAGTTGGCCCATTAGGCCTTGAACCCACAGCACGGCCCCTGAACCTGGGCAGGTCCTCAAGAACTGGGCCTGACTGTGTATCACCCAACATCAGTCTTACCTGCAGCATTGTTACAGGGAGAGGATGTCATTCCCTCTCCAGATCATGAGGTTTCTATTAAACACCAGGCAAAACACGCAACACAGTCCATGTCCTGTGTGTATCCATTCCCCGCCAATCAGAGAGCGGGTCCAACCTTCAACCCGTTCCCTAAGGCATAGAGGGTGGTGTGCAGGGACAACCTTGACCTAAGTCTGCTGCCCCCAGCCCTCTGTCTAAGTTACCTGGTCTCATGTCTGCAACAGAGGAGAAACTTTCTTCCTCTACCCTCCAGGGCTCTCCAGCTGGGGCCAGGCAAATTAGACAGGCGAAAGGCAGAGCAACAAGGGACATGCAAACAGAAGTTTATTAACCACACAGTGCACATGTGCAGGGGAGAAAGCTGGAGGAGGAATTCAAAGGGGTGTTTGGAACCTCCCCTTACACGACTCCTGAACAAAGGACAACACATTTGTAGAGAAGCAAAAAGAAATGAGAGAACAGGTTTAGGCATTTAGGGATGGTCTGTTGTACAGATTCTCCAGGTGCTATCTCCGCACCCAAGAAGAATCAAGAATTGTCACCCGTGATTAAGAATTATTGTGAGAAGAGAGCAGAGTGTTTTTCTTGGGTCTACTTTCTCTCAGTTGCCTTTAGCTCAAAATAATCCTTATGTCAAAGGGCATATTTTGGAATTGTATACTCTGAACCCCTCCATGTCATACATAGAAAGTTATGACATGGGGTTCCAGACATGCAGTTACAGCTGTCCAGGACAGGCATGTTACCCAGGTCACCAGGACCCCCTGGAGAGCAAGCACACTGTGGCTGCAAAGGACACGGCAGAACAGTGCTGGTAAGCACAGATCTCATTGATCTACTTTGTACTCCCACCTCCCAAAAGAGCTCAGGAAGTCATTCTTATCTGGGAGAGCAAACACTATCATCTAGATTAAGGGTGGGCAAAGGCCTTCTACAAGGAGCCAGATAATCAGTATTTTAGGCTCTGCAAGCCACCCAGTCTCAGTCACGGCTACTCGTCTCTGCCGTCGCAGCATGAAGCAGCCGTAAGTACAGAACCGAAATGGACGTGGTTGTGTTCTAATAAAACTTTATTTATAGGCACTGGAATTTGAATGCCATATAATTTTCAGGTATCACAGTGTATCATTCTTTTGATTTTCCCCCCAGCGATTTAAAAATGGAAAAAATCATTCTTCGCTGTAGGCTATCGGCTGTATTTGACCCACAGCCCAATGTTTGCCCCGTCTAGATGCTGGTTGATTTGCTAACCCATGGCACAGGAGGACAGCCATCAGCTGCTCAGGCCCCTTCCCAGGTAAAACACCTCCAAACAAGCACAAAAAGAAAAAACCAGGCAAGAAAGCATAGAGAGAAATACAGTCTAGAATGGGGGGAGCCGTAACAGTGGTTAAAAGCTATGGAATTCGACCCAGGACAGAGTTCTCTTACCCTGCTTGCTATGTGTCTAGCCCTGGGCAGTTCAGTTAACTTCTCTAAGCCTTGGCTTTCTCTTCCACAAAAATGGGTATATCCAACCTCACGGGATTAAGAGGGTTAAGTGAAAAATGACCTATTCAAAGCAGTTAGCACACAGCTTGGCACCTAGCAAGAGCTTAGGGACGGTTGGTCTCAACAGGGCAGCAACAGAACATTTCAACTGTTACAACACCAGTTAGCCTGGAGAGCATCCATATGTTTACGGAATGTGGATACAGAATGACGTACGTACCAGACAGGTTTGCTGAAGCCTGATGAAGATGAATTGTGTTTGATCTCCTGGATATGAATGTCTTCCTCAGCTCTCCTAGGAGATGGGAGGAGACAGGACGGTTCTCAGGGGGCAGATCAACAGCGCAGCTAGAAGGCACCATGGAAGAGTCCTGTTGACCTTCTACCTCTGCAGCAGACATTCAGCCACCTGTGGCCCTCACGTCCCTTTTCCATTCATCCTGCTAACTAGCGAGTCTTAGCTCTGCACTGGGACCAAAGGCCCCACAATCCCCTTTAACCTGCCTTTATCGACAGCCCTGCCAGCAACCAGCAACACAGCCACCTAAGCCCCACAGGGGAGGTGGCCTCTGGCCTTTGAGAGTCAGGGCCCCCCACACTGCGGAAATGGGCACAGACTAGCGAAGCTGCAGTGACGGGAAGCCATCTAAGACTCAACCAGGAACAGAACACAGTCAGACTTGCCTTTGAAGGGCTACATGCAAGGTACAAATGAATCCTTTTTACCTGACGCTTTCCGAGTTGACCTTATTTTCTGATGCAGTCGGTGGGACCTCAGGTGGGAATGCCGTCAGTCTGTCTTCTGCTGTGGCTTCCATTACAGCCCTGCAGGCCCGACACTGCTATCACATAGCTCTTCCCCTGAACGTAAACCACGTAACCCCATAACACGGCGCAAAATACCAATGGGGGTCATGAAAGCAAGGGGACTTCGCTAAACTTGCACGTGCTCACGTCTTCTCCCATTACTATAACTACCACAACTTATGGGGCAATAAATGAAATTAGCTCCGGCTTTCAACCCACCGTAGAATTAGACATGGTTCTCAGTGCAGTATTAGAGGCCAAATAATGCACTTAGAAGCACCACAAAATTATCAGAGTTGGGTGCATCTAGAGCCAAAGTAATACATAAAAATGGGCAATTACGCACAAATAACCTCAATAATTCCCAGATTCACTGAGGACCCAAGACGTGTCCCTTGTTCAGGCAGTCCCCTACTTACAAATAGGTTAACAAAAGGTCCATTTTTAACAGTTTTGAAATTCAATTCAACTGCCATACAACTCACCCATTCAAAGTACACAACGCAGTGGTTTTTAGTAAATTTATGGAGTTACACAACGACCCAACCCTATGTAAAAGTCATTTTTAAGCAGTTCAGCATTCAAGAAACAAGTCAATGACTCAACCTTTCTGAGTACTGTGAACTCCTCTGAGGCCCCGAAAACCATGGACTCTCTATTTTAAACACCACTTCAGGGAGCTCTGGACCCCCCCCAAGCTGGCCAAGTCTCCCTAACCAAATCACAGCAGTGGGCAAAGGAGTTTCGTATCCATTTTCACGTGAAAATTGCCTTCCAGCCCCAAATAAAGAACTCCTTGATGAAAAGAAGTCAAGCCTGAATGTGCCAAATTGGAATGGACTGGCCACACGGACTCATTCCACAGCCCTGTCTCCAAGTGCAGGCACTTTGGCTCAATATTGACACGTCAGTGAGAACAGCGAGCTCTTGAGCCAAGAATATGGAAAATGTTCTTCATGGCCAGTCCTCACTAAGCTGCTATCAGCAAAAGACTTGCAGGGTATTTATTCCCCTAAACATTTTAATCGAACTAATGAGACGAGAACAAATTGCGTGTCTAGACCTCAAGGGCCCCAAACTTCTGGGATGTACCAAACAAACAAAATTCCTAGGGGACCCATGGACATACTTCACTTAGGGATCTCCGAGGACACAGGATTCTGGTGAGTCACCAAAGACTGCTTATTGGAAAGAAATGGGAAATTTGCAAAACCCAAAGGTAGGGAAACTTGTAATGGAAATGAGCAATATGGTGGGCTTGTCTAGAATCTGACTTCTTATTCTGGGGCAATACCCAACAGGCGTGGTATTTGTTGCCTTGACCTTTAGCTAGAGAAGCCGAGTGGGGAGGGGAATCTTCCTTCCTTCTTCCAGCTCCTGGCAATCAGTGGGCAGGTATGTGATGTGGGCTTGGCTCCCCACCCACCCAGTAGAGATGTTGAATCTGGAGGGAGTAGAAACAAAGGGACAGGGCGCCTGGGTGGCTCAGTGGGTTAAAGCCTCTGCCTTCGGCTCAGGTCATGATCTCAGGGTCCTGGGATCGAGTCCTGCATCGGGCTCTTTGCTTGGCAGGGAGCCTGCTTCTTCCTCTCTCTCTGTCTGCCTCTCTGCCTACTTGTGATCTCTCTCTCTGTCAAATAAATAAATAAAATCTTTAAAAAAAAAAAAAAAAAAAGAAACAAAGGGACAATTACGAATCATTCCAGGGCAGCAATGGAGGGATGTGGGCTTGACGGCTGTGTATCTGTTCTGGTGGACTCTTTCTACTGAAATAGGACATTCGTGCTTCCGAATTCTCAACCCTCCAGAACAGCCTTGGTCAGTACCCATGTTTCAAATCTGGCCCTCCATATCCTTCCACAATAGACTTCCTTACTGAAAAAAGAGCCAGTGAGTACTATAACTTACTATCAAAACTCTAAGAGGTACAAAAACATGTAAGACACCTCCAGGGACTTGGGAGAAAAAATCACAGAAGCCTTATCAAGGCACAACTATCTGGTCAGGGAGCAACAGCTGAGATGCACGACTGCTAACTTTTTTTTTTCTTTTCCTGATGTTTTCTCACTCTCTCAGGAGTCAAAGTCTCAGACATGGGCATCTGCTGGGAAGAGCTTGGGTCCCCGGCTCACACACAGGTTAGGATGGTGAGAGGGGGACATGACCCATTGGTAAAGAAACAGAAGGCAAGCAATGGACTTGACTTCTCCTACCTAAAACGCCCACACTAGGGAGAAGTCATCCCCTCAGCACACCAAGATATTGTCACCCAAGTGTGACGAGACAGCTTGAACCAGCTGACCCCAGAGGGGCCACCTAGTACTTATGCACAGTGGGCTCTGAAGCCAGAGGCCCCTGGTTCAAACCCCAGCTCTGCCCCTGGCCAGCTGTGGGCTGGGGACAAAGGATGGAGACAAAGGACTATCCCATGGGGGGAGGATTAAGTAAGCACTCGTAGAACTACGTATAACAGTGCCTAGAATATAAAAGAACTATATAATGTCTAAATAAATGCTTCAGAAAGCAGCTCTATAGAAACAGTCAGACAATGCATTATGTAGAAGATAACTGAAAAAAAGTGAAGATAATTTTGTACACATAAAATCATGGGATATTAATACAAAAGTACTGAAAAATGTACAGCTCTTAAGATTTGAAAGTGACTGAAATTAAAAACAGAAGAGTGATAGTACTAAGACACTCTCACAAATATATAGAAGAATCAAGATCAAGATTAAAAAAAAAAGAAAATTTAAAAAAAAATCAGTCCAGGAGCTAAACATAAAAACAACAGAAGTTCTGGGGGACAAATGGTTGTTTGTTTGTTTTTTTTTTTTTGGCACATACATGTTTTACATTTTATTGGAGTAGAGAGCACATAGTTTATAGATAGTAATAAAATATGCAATACTCATGGGGCACCTGGGTGGCTCAGTGGCTTAAGGCCTCTGCTTTCAGCTCAGGTCATGATCTCGGGGTCCTGGGATCGAGCCCCGCATCAGCCTCTCTGCTCAATAGGGAGCCTGCTTCCTCCTCTCTCTCTGTCTGCCTCTCTGCCTACTTGAGATCTCTCTCTGTCAAATAAATAAATAAAATCTTTAAAAATATATATATATACAATACTCTTTAATGAGAACCCTATGTAGTCAATTGATTCTCACAGAATGTTTCATCGGGTTTTGCCAAACTTTCTTATCTGTAGGCAGCTATTAACATAATTAATGCAAATAACAAGTATAATTAATGCAGATAACAAGTATAATTTTGACAAGAATCTTAGCTAATATTTCTTTTTTAAGATTTTATTTATTTATTTATTTATTTGACAGAGAGAGGGATCACAAATAGGCAGAGAGACAGGCAGAGAGAGAGGAGGGAAACAGGCTCCCCATTGAGTAGAGAGGCCGATGCGGGGCTCGATCCCAGGACCCCGAGATCATGACCTGAGCTGAAGGCAGAGGCTTAACCCACTGAACCACCCACTGAGCCACTGAGCACCCACCAGGCGCCCCTTAGCTAATACTTCTATCAGTGTTAATGATTAATAGGAAAGTGAACAATAAAGATGGGTGTTGAAACACCACTCATTGATCAATGACATGAGTGACTTGGATAAATTTGACAAGAATTTAATTTTATTATTTTGGTGGAGCTAACACACAATGTTAAACATTAGTTTCAGATGTACAACATAGGGACTGGATAAGTAATCACAAGTGTAGCCACTATCTGTCACCACACAACATTACTGCAATACCACTATAGTCTTTAAGCCGTGCCTTTTACTCTGGTGACTTACTCTTCCGTCACTGAACGCCTATGATTCACAGCCCTTCATCCATTCTGACCATTCCCCACCGGCCACCCCTCTGGCAAACGTCAGTCAGTTTATTCTCTGTGCTTACAGGTCTGATTCTGCTTTTTCTTTGCTTGTTTATTCATTTGGGTTGTTTTTGTTTGTTTGTTTAGATTTCACATATTTTATAATATATATTTTTTAAAGTTTTAAACTCCCAGGGCCCCTGGGTGGCTCAGTCGGTTAAGTGTCTGCCTTCAGCTCAGGTCATGACCCCAGAGTCCTGGGATCCAGTCCCATATTGCTCAGCGGGGAGCCTGCTTCCCCCTCTCCCTCTGCCGCTTCCCCACGCACTCTTGCTCTCTCTCTCTAATAAATAAAATCTTTTTTAAAAAAAGTGTTAAACTCCCCAAAGAGTACCCACCAGGTATAACAAATGAAAAATGCTTAGTCACACTGTGAAGTTTCTGAACATCAAGGATAAAAAGATCCTAAAAACTTCTGAAAAAACAAAACAGGTATAAAAACAGGAATACCACCAAGTAGCATGATATGTGATCAAGCAACAGGTGCACAGAAGGTTCTCAACATTATTAATGATCAGGGAAACGCAAATCAAAACCATCCTGAGATGTCCCTCATGCCTCTTAGAAGGGCTGTTACCAAAACGACAAGAGAAAGCAAATGCTGGACAAGGCGCTCTCATGCACGGCTGGTGGGACTATAAATTGGTCTGCACTAATGGGAAACAGTGTGCGGGTTCCTCAAAAAATTAAAAATAGAACTATCCTATGATCCAGCCATTCCACTTCTCAGTATGTATCCAATGAAAATGAAAACGGGATCTCAAAGAGCGATCTGCACTCCCATGTTCACTGCAGCATCATTCCCAAGAGCCAAGAGATGGAAACAAAGTAAATGTCCAGTGACAGACAAATGGATAAAGAAAATATGGTGTGTGTATACTGGAATAGATTACATATACAGTGCAATGTATAATAATACAATGCATATGTTATATATTATATATTATATAATGTATAATATATTTTTATATTTATAATATAATGCAATAAAAAGAAGGAAAATCTGCCACTTACAACAATATGGATGGCCCTTGAGGGGATTATGTTAAGTCAAACAAGTCAGAGAAAGACAAATACTGTACGATCTCTCTTCTGTGTGGAATCTAAAAATTCTCAACTCATAGATACAGAGAATGGACTCGTGATCGCCAGGGACCGGGGGAAGGTGGTGGATAAAACGGCAAAAGGCGGTCAGAGATACAGATTTTCAGGTACAAAATAAAAGACCTGCGGACATAATGTAGGATACAGGGATGACAATTTACAACACTGTACTGCATATTTGAAAGTCACTGAGAGAGTAAATCTAAAAAGTTTTTATCAGAAGAAAAAAATGTATAACTATGTGAAGGGATGAATGTTAACTAAACTGTTGTGATAACATTTGCTGCATATAAATAAGTCATCATGTTGTATGTCTGAAATGAAGACAATGCTATACGTCAATTACAGTTTCATAAAAGTGGAAAAAAATAAACCTCAGCAAATGTAAAAAACTGAAATCACAAAGAGTCGATTCTCTGACCAAATGGACTCAAACTAGAAATTAAAAGAGAACATATCAGGAGAATCTCCAAGGATTTGGAAACTAAGCCACACATTTCTAAATAATTCATAGGTCAAGGAGGAAGGCTCAAGAGAAATCAAAAATACACGGAATGAAAATAAAAATACCACATATCAAAATTTCTGGCACAAGGCAAACACTGAGAGGGAAATTTAGAGGATGAAATGCATAATTAGAAAAGAGGAAAAGTCTTAAATCAATAATCTAAGTTCCCACCTCAAGAACCTACAAAAATAAAAGCAAATTACATCCCAAGCAAGCAGAAGGAAGGAAACACTATACAGATCAGAAATCAATGCAATTGGAAAGAGGAAAACAATGGGGGGGGCGGGGATCAATGAAACAAAGAACTAGTTCTTTGAAGAGACCAGAATGACAAAGAAAAACCAGAATCCTCAGGAATGAAACAAGAAGACTGGAGGGGTAAGAAAGGACTATTGACCAAAACTCATCCAATAGGAAACAAATCACTCAAATAGCTCTGTAGCTCTTAAGGAAACAGAATTCATAATACAAAACTCCCAAAAAAGAAATCTTTAGGCCCAACTGGTTTCACTTGAGAATTCTACCAAATATTTAAAGAAGAATGAATACCAATTCTACACAAAAGGAAATAAAAGGCATACAGATCAGAAAAGAATAAAACTGTCCTTATTTGCAGATAACGTGACTGTTTATACAGAAAATTCCTTTGGCAAGCCATCTGCCAAAAACTCTTAGAACTAGCCGATGAGTTCATCAAAGTCATAAGATAGAAGATCTACACACAAAATCAATGGTATTTTCTTGCACTTGCAAGGAACACATGAACATCAAATTTAAAAATCCAATACCACTTATAATCACTCAAAACATAAAAGATTTAGATAAAGTCTAAAAAAGCATGTTCGGGGTGCCTGGGTGGCTCAATTGGTTAAATGTCTGCCTTCGGCTCAGGTCATGATCCCAGAGTCCTGGGATCAAGCCCCGCATCAGGGAGCCTGCTTCTCCCTCTCCCTCTGCCACTACCCCCTGCTTGTGTGCTCCCGCTCGCTCTCTGTCAAGTAAATAAATAAAATCCTAAAAAAAATAAATAAATAAAGCACGTTCAGGGCTTTTAGGCTGAAAACTACACAACACAGATAAGTCAAATAATGTCTACATAAATCTTGTTCATGCTTGAAAGAGTCAACATAGTGAAATGCCGATTCTCTCCAAATTGACGTGTAGGTTTGACACAATTCCTGTCAAAGTCTTAGTGAGTTTTTTTTCTTTTGCACATACAGACAAGATTATCCCAAATTTCTACAATTATTCTCAAATTATATGGAAAGGCAAAGGAGCTGTAACAGTGAAACAATCTGGGATTTAAAAAAAGAGAAAATAAAAATAAAAAAGAATAAAGCTGGAAGAATTAATCTATCTAATTTCAAGAATTTACGCACTGTCATAATAATCAAGACTATGTTGCCCTAGGAAGACAGGAGAAAGCAAACAGATCAGGGAAACAGAACAGGGAATCCAGGAGTATCCACAAATATACCCATGCGACTTCTGATAAGGCACAAAAGCAATTCAATGAAGGAAATGAACTTCTAACAAATGACACTGAAACGCATATTCATAAGAGGAAAGAAGACCCCTGATCGAAGTCTCACACATTATTCAAAAATTAACTAAAAAACGGATCACCAGGGGCTCCTGGATGGCTCAGTTGTTAAGCTTCTACCTTCAGCTCAGGTCATGATCTCAGGGTCCTGGGTTTGAGCCCCACATCGGGCTCCCTGCTTGGTGGGGAGCCTGCTTTTCCCTCTCCCTCTGTCCTTGCTTGTGTTCCCTCTCTCGCTGTGTCTCTGTCAAAAAAATAAATAAAATCTTAAAAAAAAAAAATGGATCACCAGCTTAAATGTAAGATAGAAAACTTCTAGAAAAGAAAACACAGGAGAAACTTCTGGGGACCTAGGGACATGAAAAGAGTTGTTAGACTTGACCCCCAAAAGCATGATCCATAAAAGAATAAACAGGACTTCATAAAAAAATGTTTTGTTCTTTCTGTTGTTGTTTTGTAAAAATCCCTGTTAAAAGGACAAAAAGACAAGCCACAGACTGGAAGTAAGTATTTGCAAACCATGTATCTAGGGAAGAACTACTGTCTAGAATATATAAAGAACCCTCAAATGCAACAGTAAAAAACTAACAATGCCACTAGAATATGAACAAAAGACAACAGACATTACATGGAAGAGGATACCCAGATGGCAAATAAGCACATGAAAAGATCTGCACCATTAGCCATTAGAGAAATGCAAATTAAAACCAAAAGGACTAAAATAAAAAATAATGACAACACTAAATGCTGTCAAGGATGCAGAGAAATCACTCTCTGAATGACTAATACTCTGGAGAAGGTAAAACAGTAGAGCCACTCTGGAAAACAGGCAGTTTCTTAAAAATAAAACCAAACTAGGTATACATCTCAAAGACTACACTCCCAAGAACTTATCCCAGAGAAATGAAAACTGTGCAAACAGGGAAAAAAAAAAAATGTGTGCAAGAGTGTATCTACAGCAGCTTTACTCACTGGAGCTCCAAACTGGAAACAACCTAGATGCCTTCCCACTGGGAAAGTGTTCGCTGGGGAGCATCCACAGAACAGCAAGTAGCAATAAAAAGGAACAAAGTGGCAAGACCCCCAGCAGCCTGGAGGAAACTGGAGAGAACTATGCCACGTGAAAGAAGCCAGTCCCAAAAGGTTATACATAGTGTGATCCCATGTGTAACATTCTCCAAATGACAAAATTACAGAGATGGAGAACAGATGATTAAGGGTTAAAGAGAAGGGAGGAAAGTTGATGTGGCTACACAAGGTACAGATGAGGGGTCTCCACGGTGATGAGATGTCCTGTATCTTGACCAAATCCAAGTCAATATCCCATTGTGCAGACTTCTCCAGGTACCACTAGGGGAAACCAGGCAAAGGGTAACCAGGATCTCTATAGTATTTTCTTACAACTACACATGAATCTACAATTAATCTCAAAATTTAAAGTTTCATTAAAAACACACAAAATACAAAGACGTGATCACTACAGAAGTCAGGACAGTAGTTACTTTGGGAGGCAAAGAGGGCAGCTGTAATTGGTCCTAGGGGACCGGCGATGTTCCATTCCCATCCTGGGTGGTGGCAAGGAGCTTACTTCATATAACTCACCTATATGTGTATATGGCAGCCGTTCTCTCTGTGTCCAGCCAGGAGTTTGCAAACGTGGGGAAAGTGTTCCTAACCAATCCACAATCCACATGTGGCATAAACAAGAAGGAAGCATTTGTTTTGGCAACGAAGACTCTGTTGGTCACCGCAGCATAAAGAGCCCAGCCTGATGGATATAGGCACGGTGGGAGAGTGAGTACAAAGGTAAAGGTGTCTGGACCCAAGACCCAGAGATGAATTACCAACACTGAACCAGCAACAGATGCTCCTGCACCCTCGGGGAGGGGGAACGGGTTGCTGGATGAGGTTAAAAGACAAATACTCAGGGACGCCGGGCTGGCTCAGTCTGTTAAGCATCGACTCTTGATCTCAGATCAGGTCTTGATCTCAGGGTCGTGCGTTCAAGTCCCAAACTGGGCTCCACACTGGGTGAGGAGCCGACTTAAAAAAAAAAAAAAAAAATGGCAAAGACTCAGACCGATTTCCTGCATTATACCCCAAGGCCCACACCTACTACAGACTCAAGGTCTCTTCCGTGGACCTCCCTTACAGTTTCAACAAGACAGAAAAATATCTGAATATTTATATCATGGACTGAATTGTACCTCCAAACTCACATGGAGTCCTCACTGCCGGTGTACTCGAGACTGTGACTGTGTGTGGACCTGGGGCCTTGAAAGCAATGGTTAGGGCTACATGTCATAGGGGGAGCCCTCGTCCTATAGGACAGGCATGCTCACAAGGAGCAGGACAGACTGCAGGGACGCAGAACATGCACAGAGGGGAGGCCACCCGCCGACAGAGGGAGAAGGCGGCCGCCTGTGAGCGGGGGAGAAGCCTCGGGACAAACCAACCCTGCCCATCGCTTCCCCTTGGACTCCCAGCCTCCGGAACTGTGAGAAAACAAACGAGTTAAGCCCCCCAGTGTGTGGTCCTTTACCGCAGCCACAGAGACAACGACAATCCAGAAGAGAAGTCGCCCCTAAAACGTCAGATGATGGCACACAGCCAACAGCAGACCAGTGACTTCGTAGTGCCTCCCCAGCCCTGAGGATTCACTAAGGGACAGACGCCAGCCGGCACCTTCCGAGTCCTTCTCTCGCTCCCCAGGAGCCCCCCACACTGGCTGGGGGTGGGGGGTTGTCATACAGAGGGGCAGAGCCAGGATCAGACCCGGGGCCAACCAGAGTCCAGCCCCTCACCATTCTGCGGCCCACTCTCGTGGGGCCACCCTAGCAGGGCGGGCAGGGGGCATGGGGGCAGCCTGTGGTAACGTCGGGATCAGCACATGACCCAACAGGTGTAAAGACGAACAGGAATGGGAGTCCCCTCTAGTGGCTCTGTGTGGTCCCCCTGCCCCGTGAGGGGTGAAGGACAGGCAGCCACAGGGCAGCCCCCTGTCTCCTGGAGTCCAAAGTCAGAGTGGCCTAGCGTGCCCCCTGCCTAGCAGCCAGACGTCACACAGAGCCATCCAAGCAGACGGGTTCCAGGAGAGCCCCTTGCGCAGCTTGCTCTGACGAGCTTTGGGGGCCCCTACGTCCATCAAGGTCTCAGGAGGTTAGCCAGACCTTGGTGGGGGGCAGGGGGCGTGGGGAGGTCTCCCCTGTGTGATCGCAGGAAAAACACTCACCCTCAGCCCCCTTTTCTTCTTTGACCCGGAAGGGAAGTCGCCCAGTCCCGTGTCATACCCCAAGTGGTCATCATCTGACTCTCCTCACCTGTCCAGCCATTGAGGAATGCACACCTTCACAAAGGGGTTCTTCTGCTTTTCAGAGGGTTAAAAGCATCCCAGATACAAGGAACGTCTGTTAACAAGCCTGCATGCCTACCGAACCAGATTTAAAACAAAACAAAAACAAAACATGAAAGGCTGAAAAGAAATGCAAGTGGCTGCTCCCAGGGGAGCCCAAGAGAAACCCTCCCCAGCCCCAGGTTCCAACCCCAGCTCCACCCAACATCCTACAGCCAGGCAGGGACTGGTCCCAGTCACCAGGGGCCATGTGATGGCGCCGGCCTGGGAGAGGTGTTGGGATGGTAGGAAAGCTCAGTGTCGGGACTGGCCCATCATAGACTTGATCAGTGGCGTATTTCTAGGAGAAAAGGCAATCCAGCCTTTACAGAAGGCATTTTCTATGCCACTGGTCCCAGCCCTGCCCTGAGGCCACTCCTGGAGTTTTGTTATGGAAGAAACAGCTTTAGCATTGGGGGACAAGTATACCCTTCTATCACCCTAAGCGCCCCCTTCCTTCTGACCACACAATCACAATCATTCTCCATGTTACCAAGTTTCACTTCCCCCTATAAGGTCCAGGGCTCCCCTCACAGTGGCTCTCCTACACGGACTGTGGATTGACGCCATCGCTGGGGACCGATAGAGGGACAAGGTTCAGAAGAGACATGGCACAGAGCAGGCCTGGTGTCAGGAGGAGAGGACGGAGCTTTGGAACTGTAGCCAGCCCCTCGGCAGGAAGGCTGAAACCAGGGTCCTCTCCCGGCCACCAGCCCAGCACAGTGAAGCAAGGGACACTGTGTCTCAGCTGGCATGTGGCTGGAAATTGTTTCCCCCAGAGCAGTGGGTATATGCAGGTGTTGGGCAAGACAGAGGGAGCTGGGACACATTAAAGCAAGTAAATCCAGCCTCGACCATCCAAGGGTAAGGCTCTTGGGTCACATCGACGGCACCTTCTGCAGTCTTCCTTCCCTTTTTCACATCCAGCCGAACTGGGGACTCAGGTCCCCAGCTGGCACCGACAAGGGGATGCCAAGCCAGGGGATTTTTTATTAGAGCTTTGGAAGCATCAGAGGGTCTGCAGTGTGCAGAACTGGAACCAGAGAAGCCCAACTGGGACAGCTGGTTGGGGAGGTTGTCTCTGGACGGGAGAAGAGCACACAGGCACTGGTGCTCTCCCCACCCTCCACCACTCTGCCCCTCCGTCCCCCCACGCCCCCGCCACATAGCTGTTTGTCAGAGACTGACGGCACTCTGGCAGAAATGTAATTTCTTCAAGACTGCAGAACCGAGTTGGAAACAGATCCCCAGGCAGCTGGCGCTCACCAACCCCTGCCCTGTGCCAGGAGGGCCCTGCTCCCAGACTCCCTCCAGGCCCTCCCTCCCACCCTCTCCCAGGAGGAGTCTGCGGCGTCCCCTGATTTAGAGAAGATGGATGTGGGAGGTCTTGGGTGGCATCAGGCAAACCAGAGAGCCTTAGGAAGCCAAGGAGGAGCCCTGGACCTCTCACATTTGCAGCAACTAGAAGATGTTCCATGGAGACGGGGGCACAGGGTGTCTCCCACTTCAACCTTTAGGAACAGACCAGTGGTCACATCTGATCAACAAATTCAGTAAAGCTACAGGATACCAAATCGGGATCTAAAAATCGGTTATGTTTCTATACACTAATAACAAACTATTAGAAACAGAAATTAAGAAAACCATCCTGGGGTGCCTGGGTGGCACAGTTGGGTGAGTGTCTAACTCTTGGTTTCAACTCAGGTCCTGATCTTGGGGTCGTGAGATCGAGCTCCAAGTTGGGCTCCACGCTCAGTGCAGACTCTGCTTGTCGCTCTCTCTCTGCCCCTGCCCCCCACGCTCACACATGCTTCCTCTCCTCTCTAAAATAAAACAAAGCCTTAAAAAAAAGGAGAAGAAAACAATTCCATTTACAATTGTATCAAAAAGAATAAAATACCTAGAAATAAACTTAACCAAGGAGATGAGAGACCTGTACACTGAAAACTCTAAGACCCTGATGAAAAAACTGAAGACACAAATAAATGGAAAGATACAGTGTGTTCATGGATTGGAAGAACCGATACTATTAAATTCCCAGGGGAAGCCACCCACAGATACAATGCAATCCCTATCAACATTCCAATGGCATTTTTTTGCAGAAATAGAACACTCCTAAAATTCGCATAGAAACACAGAAGACCCCATACTGGCACAGCAGTCGAGAGAGAGAACAGAGCTGGAGGTATCACGCTTCCTGATTTCAAACTGTATTACAAAGCTCTAGTAATCAAAACAGTATGGTAGTGGCATAAAAACAGATACACACATCAATAGCACAGAATACAGCGCTCAGAAATAAACCCACACATCTAAGGTCGATTCAGTGACAATGAAGGAGCCAAGAAGAGACAACAGAGAAGGGATGGTTTCTTCAATAAATGGTGTTGGGAAAACCAGACAGCCACGTATGCAGAAGTATGAAACTGGACCACTAGCTTATGCCACACAAAAATGAAAAAATAAACCATTTGTGACTTTAGAGGCATTCAGCCTCTTGAAGATGGTTTCTTCATAAATATTGGAACAAATGAAAAGGCCTGCCCCCATGGGATTTCCATAAGGCAAACATGTACCCAGGGCTTGGTACACAGCGTGTATTTAATAAGGATTATTAATTATTGCCTTTTAACATGGCCATTCCACTTCCATTCCAATACAAAAAAAAAAAAAATCATACTGTGGGCAAATAAGGACAAGGATGCCCACGTAAAAAGGCAGAAGTAATCCAAATGCTACCTACAACCTGTGCCCTCCGCCACCTCTCCCACCATTAAGAGAAATGCAGTCGTAAAAATCTTCAAGTGTAAAAGCCCAGTATGAATGACATCATAATGAACCCTTCGAGTATTCTCAAAGCCAGGCACTCTCCTAAGTGCCTTTGACACAGCGATCAATTTAACTTTCCCCAAACACCTGCAGGAAAGGTCCGCGATAATCTCCCTGTTAAAGATGAGGATACTGAGGCACGGGGAGGGTCAAGAGCATCTCAAGGTCACACTGGTGGGTTGGTGGCACGGCCAGTTAGCTAATCTTTGTTTACATAAAAATCCAACGGATTATGCACAGAAGGGTCAGTCGATATCTGGGGAGTTCGTTGGATTCTATTTTTCTCAGGCTACTTCAATGTATGTTTTCCAATGAGAAAACTACATATTTTGGTGTTTAAGGAATCACACGAGAACTGGACCCATGCCCAGGGCGCTGAGGCAGCACACACAGGTGAGACGCTCACTGGGAGCTGGGCACACCCCCTAGGACTACAAAGTCACAGAAGGGATGGATGGCCCAGAGGGCAGGCCACACTTCTCTGGGCTCCGAGGTGAGCACCTGAGGGCTCCACGTCCCTGCTCTCCCTGTTTGTGCCTTAGTCCGGCCAGCGACACCTGAAGGCACTTGGGTAAAGTGAAGCAGGTCTGAACCATGTGTCAGCTGGCGTGGAAGGGCTCACCCAGCATAGCTCTGGGAAGGCACAGGGGTGGGGGGCACAGCCGTAGAAACCGTACCTTGACCAAGGATGATAGTATCTGGCAACATCCTCCCAGCCAACGACAAAACTGGCCCACTTGTTTGCACGACTGTCAAAGAATCTTTCATGTCAAAAGACAAGAAAGACAAGATGGCTTAAAAAACAAAAATCCACACTGAAAAAATTAAATTAAATTAAAAAAAAAAAATCCTAGGCATCAAGCAAAAGTCAGAGCCACAACCCCCTGATGTAGGCAGGCGTCAAAAGCCACTTGAACACTCTTTAGGGCCCTCAGGGCCCCACTTGACATTGGTGGCCTTCACATCCAAAGCCGTGAGCTATATTTAAAAGCAGGGGGAGCTGCCGCCCCAGCCGCCGGGCTGAGGGCCAGGGCTGGCTGAAAAGCTCGGAGAGAAGAGCTGGAACCAGGCAGGACGTCCCAGAAGGGCACAGCTCAGGGGCTTAGCCCTCTGAATAGGGTCTCCAGCTTTGGCAAATAAAAACACAGTATGCTTAATTACATGTTCATTTCAGACCCACAACAAACCATTTTTAGTGGATGTATGTCTCATGCAATACTTGGTACATATTTATACTTTAAAAAAAGAAAAAGAAATCACTCCTTGTTTATCTGAAATTCAAATGTGCCGGGTCTTACCTGGCAACCCTACGTCTACAGTAGAGACATTTAAAATAAAAGCCACCTGGGGCGCCTGGGTGGCTCAGTCAGTTGGGTGTCCGCTCTTGATTTCAGCTCAGGTCAGGATCTCGGGGTCCTGGGATCAAGCCCCGCATCAGGGTCCATGCTCATGGGGAGTCTGCTGGACAGTCTCTCTCTCCTCCCCTCCCAACTCTCTCTTTCTCTCTAAATCTCTCCTCCCCTCCCTCTCTTTCTAAATCTCTCCTTCCCTCCACCCAACACTCTCTTTCTCTCTAAAATAAATAAATACATTTTTTAAAAGTATAAAAGAAAAGCCACCTTATTTCCCCCTCTGGCCATGAAAACAGTCTGCACAGAGAGACTCCTACACAGAAGCAGGCCATGGCTGAAAATGCCACCCAAGTCGGAGGCTGCTGCAAACCAGCCAATCTCACACAGCTGCATTCAATCCCCAACTCATCAAGACCTTTTCTGAGGTCATATTCCCCCCGGGATGACTTACAGTGCATCCCACAGTAGACCCTGAAGGCCTACTAGGCGCTGGATGTAGTAGCCAACAAAGGAATAGATAGATAAGGTCCATCTACTCTTACGGGGCTGACATTCTACAGAAGCTGAGAAACTAGAAAATGTCAGGTGGTGAATCAAATCAACAAGGCCAAATGACAGGTGACCGGGAGGCCACCTTAGACTGAATGGTCAGGGAAGGATGCCTTCTGGTGGAAACTCAGTGAAGGCAGGAGGATTAGTTTGTGCAAAGGCCCTGTGGCAGAAGACAGAGCAAAAACACAATTGGTATGGCTGGATCAGAGAGAGCAAGGAGGAAGATGGTGGTGTGTAAGGTGACACTGGGGCCAGTAGGACTTCTAAACCAGACAAGGGAGTTGGGTTTTATCCTAAGTGCACAGGAAATCCTCAGAGGATTTTTATAGTGACATCAATTCAGAGATGGGCACACAGTCCAGAGAAACACACAGCATCACAAGATGCCAAGACCAGGGCTCAGAAGACACAAATGGGACAACTTCAAGGTGCAAAATCCAAAAACACCCACACTCTTAGCTGCCTCCAAGTGCTGACTCTCAATGGCCCCCTTGCCCAGGGCCAGCGTGGAAGTCCACTGACTGGAAGTCACATGACCTTGACCTACCTCACCCCACCCCAGCAAACCTGCTCCTCATTTGAGCCTGCTGCGGGAGTGGGAGGGCAGATCAGAAGAGAGAAACTTACTTTGTGCTCCATCCCTGGGGCCCAGGCCACCTTCCACTAGATGCTTCATGCCCCACCGGCCAGCTTCTTGTACAGAAGGGGCAGACCCTGGGCCAGGAGGCCCTCTTGGAGCCGCGGTCTCCTCCCGCTGAGCTATGGCAAGGCTGGTGGGGCAGTCTGAGGCTTCCAGTCGCCCACCCTGGAGAACTTGCGCCCTCAGAGCCCGGCGAGTCAGGAGCTGGCCTGCCACCGCGGGGCCTGCCTTCAGCTCACCCCTCAGCGGGGGGGCGGACACCAAGCCACCCCATCAGAGCAGGGAGCTCAGGGACCCGCTGCACCCACCCGCTCTGCCAACTGGCTGAGAGGCCTCCAGGCTCCTTTCGACCTCCATCAGCATTAACGAGGGGCACCCTCGAGGGGGCCAAGGGAGGACGCCCACCTGCTCCCGCCAAGGTGCCCAGGACGGTGGCCCAGCTTCCCGGTCACCAGCCTTGGGTCTGGACAGCGGTGCGCACCGCGGTCCCCTGATGTCCCGGGTAGAACGCGGAGCCGACCCTAGAGCGACTGCGCGCTTCCCCACAGGTACAGACCAAGGCGAAAGCTGGGGTTATTACGACAGAAAGCTTCGGTTAGAAAGCACGCACGATGCGGGGTTAGTAACAAGTCACAACACCGTGAGACAATCAGAGCCACGTACTGTAGGAAACGTGGTGCGCGCTCCGGCTCTCTCCCAAGCCACCTGCCGGCCCTGCGCTCCCCCTGCCCTGATGACGTGAACCAGGAGATGCCCACGTGACCGGGCGGCGTGAGGCGCATGACGTAGCGTGACGCAGCGTCAGGCTGCTCGTGACCTGGCACTCGACGTCAGGAGGAGGAGCACCCGGGGCGAGGGCGGGGGTACGGTTGCCCGGGCAACCGGAACGCGGCCAGCCCTGGAGTCTGCGCCGTGGCGCCCTAACCTGACCCGGCGCCACGTCCTAACCTTCCCCAGGCAGCAGCACAGGGCGTGTGGAGCTCCCTATGGCCCGCTCCCGCCCCCAGCGCCGCGCTTCCCCGGTCTCCGCGGGACACCCGGGCAGGCCTAAGGACTTGCCCAGCACCTGGCGGGGTTGAGCCTTTGGAGCCCGTCCCCCAGTCCTGGCGGTGCCCTGGCGCCAGGCACAGCTTGACGCTCAGAACAAGCACCGGAGACCCTGCTTGGTGCAAATCCCTGGGGCGCCCTTGATTCAGTGGTCTGCCTGAGGCCCCATGTTTGTTTCCAGACATGCTTCGGGCGTTAAAGTTAGGGGCCCCTGCAGAGCTGGTCGGCCCATTGGCACACCCCCCGCCCCCAGGGCTTCTGATGCGACAGATGGGGGGGTAAGGGGGGTGTAGAGACCAGGGATTTCTCCTTTAACAATCAGTCAGGTGATCCCAGAGGGGGATAAGTTAACTTTAAGCAAATGCAGTGGTGGCTAGAATCCAGGAAGCTGGGTGATCGTCCCCTTGTACAAAAAAGGAACCAAGCTGAGGCCTGTGGGAGCCCAAGCAAGGTCACGTGGCCAATAGGGAGCGCACCTGGGACAGAATCCATAGTTTTAAACATATGCTTCTCATCCGGCCAGGCATCTGGGGTGGAGCCGAAGTCCAGCAGCAGACTGCTATGCTCTGGGTAGCTGGAGACTGACCTCTGTTGTCATGTTTCCACCTGCTAGGTGGCTGGAGAGCTGGAGGAACCAGCAGCAGAGGCAGCAGCAAGAGGCAAGGAGGAACCACAGAACTTTGGGCCCTAAAGGGCTGAATGCAGTTCCAGCCTCCATCTGCCGGCTGTGTGACCCCGGGACAAATTGCTTAAGGTGTCTAGCCTGTTCCTTCATCTGTGAAATGGCTGTCGAGGTACCCTTCCTGCTGGGTTGCCCTGATAGGAAAAAATGAATGTGCGGGGAGTATTTGGCCCATGGCAGTTCACAGTAAATGGTCCCTAGAAGGTCAGCCGTGGGCTTGGAGTCACTGCTGCACAGGCAGACTTACCGGGTAGGATCCAACACACCTGTCACAGTTGAGTTCCAGATCAACAATGAGTGATGCCTTGTTTTAAGTGTAACTATGTCCCAAATATTGCACAAATAAAAGCATACAATGGGATTATTAGGCCATAAAAAGGAATGAAGTGCTGATACGTACTACAGCCTGGGTACGCCTCGAAAACACGTGAAAGCAGCTGGTCGTAAAAGATCACACACTGTATGATTCTATTTACATGAAATGTCTAGGAAGGGCGAACCTAAGGACAGAGAGTAGACCTGTGGCTACCTAGGGTAAACGAGGGGAGAAATTGGGAGCGACTGCTAATGGGTACAGGATTTCTTTTGGGAGTGATTGAAGATGTTCTAAAATTGAATGCAGTGATGGTTGCACAACTCCAAATATACAAAAAAAACAAAAACAAAAAACAAAACCAACAAACCTGATTTGTACACTGACTTATGTGGGTTCACTGTACGGTATGTGAAAGCACAATAAAACTAAAGAGGAGAATGTATTTACAATCACAGAGGCCTGTCTAGCTTCAGTGAAATGGCTTAGCTTCCTGGCTGGCAGGTGGGAGAGTGATCTGAGGACAGAGTAACCTTGCTCACCCAGCAGGATATTTCCACAGTGAGCTTCCTTGAAACCTCGCATTACTCTCATTGCCGGAATGGGGCCTCCGGGGCCCGCCTCACCCACCCACCCCCACCCCACAGAAATTGCCAAAATGGACCCAAAACACAGAAACCAAAATGATCACTCCCAGGCTTGTTCCTTACAATCGCGCTTCACACTTTTATTGTTAATTTTCTTCACATGGCAGATACAGAACCGTTCTCTTCCGTGATCCACACCCATGCCCGAAAACCACCACTGACCAGGAAACACCACTCTTTAGAAGACCACCCCCCGCCTCCGTCTTCGTGATGGGACACTCGTAGCCTTTTCTGCTGGTCTGACAGGGTCGAAGGCTGACCCACACATTTGCACATGCAAAAATGAATGTCCTCCAGGCCCCCACAACATTTTCTGGAATTCACCATCGGTTGAAGGTGACTTTCGAAGCTTTGCATTCGTGAGCCTTCCTTGCTGCTGCAAAGGGGAACCCTCAGAAGTGAGAGGCTGGGGTACAGTTCGTGAGTGTCGACATTTATGGGACAAAACCGTATCATTAGGATAAGGAACAGCCACAGCTTTTCATGCTTGTGAGGGTTAATTTTCGGAGTGGGCAAAAGGATGCCAGCTTATGGAAGTTGAAAACAAACGATGGTTTGGAGCTGGGTGGCAAGTTGGAAAACTGTGAATGGAGGCCGGCGATCGGCACTTTTCTGCCCATGTGAGGGTCTCGTGAGACCTTCCTCCCGGACCATCGTCAGACCCTACACTGCAGCCAGTCGACTGATTAATTAAATAACACAAGTTATAAAACTTTAAAAAGGGGGCATTTACAGTCAGGGACATAAATACGTGCTTTTAAAAGTGTCTACGTACATATTTACAGAGTTGCAAGATCAACCATAGTAGCCCTGAAAAAAAAAGTCCCTTTTTGTGTGTGACCACTCACGTCCTTCTCCAAGTGCTGCCCTTCCACTGTGGTTCAGTACATCACTACTGAAAGTAGCTGAGAAAACAGCGCTAAAGTGGTCTCAGACATCCGTGTCTAGGGTCTGCCCCAAAGGCACAAAACCCAAGACCCTCACTGAACTGGGTCCAAACTCCTAGCTCAGCTCACCCGTTTCTCCGAGACATGGAGTGGTCCCGTGCAAAGCGGACGCCAGCTCCATCATTCCCTGGCAGGCGACTGGCCTCTGGAAATCTCTTCTCTCCCCTGTGCTTCTTAATCCTCCAATTTATTTTTCATTTCCCAATTTTTGTTTCCCTTTTCAGCTAATCTGAGGAGGTCAGCGGCTAAAGGTGTTGATGGTCCCACCAAGGGAGGCAAAAGAAGCACAGCAGGGAGGGGTGAGGTGGGGGAAGCCCTCCCCCTCCCCCCACATGTTGTCCCATCCCCCGCCTCTCTCAAGGGAGGAACCAGATCTGCAAATGGGGACAGGGACTTTCTCCCAAAATGGACTGAGTAGAATTTTAAATCTGGAAAACGACTCAAGCCAGCAGCTCAGGCAAAGAACGGGTTTTCAAAGTGCGCAGGCCAACGGGGTCGATCAGCAAGGGTCCGACACGTCCACACGCCGCTGATTCCCAGAGATGGCGGAAGGCTGGGGAAGGTGGGGTGGTTAAAAGGGAAACTCGGCCTCCTCCGGAAGGCCTTCCTCAGACAGGACTGGAGCCGACCCCTGAGCCAGCCCCCAGTCCCCGCCACGGCAAAAGACAACTCGAGAAGCAAAAAGCAGGATCAAGGAGCTCTTGAAAAATTGCATAGTAGGAGAGCCCCCCGCCCCCAGCAGGAAGGCTGAGCTGCAGAACACGGTCCCAGCGGCTGCACCCAAGTGTCGTCCACGGTGTGGAATCAGCTGCCTTCCTGCCTCCCTGGGGTTTGGGACCCTCGTCTGAAGACCACACACACGCACAAGCACACGCACTCTTCCTCTCTCTCGCAGGCTCATGAAAGTGGAATAGGTCAGTACTCCCTGCAGGGCAGAAGGCCAGTCCCTTTGGCTTCACTGATTCCAGGTCACTTCAGGTGCTGAGGAGAAAAAGAAAAGAAAAACGTAACAGTGGCCGCATCCTCAGTGCCTACCCTGGGCTGCTGAAGCCTCACCTCACTTCATTTTTACAAGTAAAGGACTAACCGTGGAACACCTGGGTGGCTCAGTGGGTTAAGTGTCTGCCTTCGGCTCAGGTCATGATCCCGGGGTCCTGGGATCGAGCCCCGCTCCGGGCTCCCTGCTCAGTGGAGAGCCTGCTTCTGCCTCTGCCTGCTCTGGCTGCTGTTTCCCCTGCTTGTGCTCATGTGCCTGCTCTCGTTCTCTCTCTCTCTCTCTGACAAATTAACACAATCTTTTAAAAAAAGGAAAAATAAAAGGATCCACTGTGGTACACCACTGACACACAGAAAAGCACAGCCTGATGCATGTTCACAGTGAACACACCTGCGTGAGCAGCTCCCACGTAGGAAACAGAACATGACCCACCTCCCCTTCTCCCCCATCCCAGGCTCTCTTCTAGGACCACTGCTAACCCTCACCCCCAGAATAAACACTCTGACCTCTATCACCATAGACTGATTTTGTCCATTTTTAACTAAAATAAATGGAATCAATCCGTCCGTATACTTCGCACCTGGCTCCTTCCGCACATGTCTGTGATCCAACCCTCCCGAGCCCGTGCGTGCAGTTCCGTCCACCTCCTTGCTACAGGAGTCTGCTGGAGGATCGTGCCTCCTTCATCTGGCTGGTCCACGGCCAAGGACAAGTGGGCAGTTTCCAATCTGGGACTTAGTAACATTTGCTGCCCAAGCCTGAAGATGAGCCTGGCGTCGTGCTGGGCCAAATTCAGGCGCTCCATTCTCTCACCCCGTGGACCTGGTCATCATTGCTAGAACTGCCACCCCGACCACTAACTAGTATTATTATTACTCTATTATTACTTCTATCGCTGAGAACAACAGTAATAGCAGTGCCGACTGACTGCAGGCTTATGACATACCAGGCAGGCGCTTTCCTAAGGGCTTTTCATATACCAACCTGCGCCACTCTTATGGTACACCCATGAGACAAATCACTAGTAACCCATTTTGCAGATGGGCAAACTGAAACACAGAGAAGTGAAATACCTACCAGGATTGCTGGATTCACCTCCAGAAAATGCACACTTAAACCACTACACTAGGTCCATTCAAACCCCCCCCAAAATCTCTTGATGGGGCACTATATGAGGGTACCTTAAAGAAACAGGGGTCTCCCTTCCTAGTGGAGGCCTGTATGTGCCCCAAATGAGCTGGGGGAGAAAAAGAACACAGAGACAGGGGCCAGCCGTAGGAGTGGCCTGCATTTCCTCCATCTGGTGTGGCTGGTGTGTGTCACCTGCGGGTCAACGAGTGGGATCCACGAAAGAAGCCAGTCTGCCTATCCCCAGCCCGAGGAGCAGCTGTCCAGGGTGGAGACCCCAGCAGCAGGGGCTGTGGGTTGGACCACTGGGGCTGGAGGGAAGCAGAGGCTGTCGGGTAGGGGGAGGGTTCTTATCACCCCACCCAGCCCCTAGAACCTCAGGAGACAACCATAGTTGGGAAGCCTGCCCCAAGGCCAGCGGCAGCCGAGGGGAAGATCATGGAAGTGGCCAGATGAGTGAGAGACACCAGGCTCATCCCTGGACAGCCCCCTCAAAAGACCCCAGGGCCCAAGTGTGCTGGCCTCTGGCAATGGAGAGAGACAGAGAGCACATGCTGGGGCACTTTCTCACAGGACTAGACAGGGTGGTGTGTTTTATGCCAAAAAGTGAACAGAAAGCCCTGGGCTTTGCCTACGACATTGATAAAGGCCAGAGCAGGGAGGCACACGAGAAGTCAGCCGTGGAGAAAAGGCGAGCTCCTCACTGGGTTCAGACTGTTGAGTTAACCAGCCAGAGCCTCTAAGCAGGCAAGGGCGGCAGGGAAGGCACAGTCCCAGGGCCTGGGCGCTCCAAGGACATCACTCTTTCCCCAAAACAGACCCCATAAGCACAACAGTTCGGCATACGACTTTGAGGGGAACAGCACAGAGCCCCTGGAGTCCTCTCTCCATTCGGGGAGTCAGATGCCTCCAGTTCTGCCTCCAGTTCTGCCACTTGCCCCTGTGTCTGTCTCCCTCCCTGTGAAATGGGGATTTTGACGCACACATCTTTCCCATGCTAAAATCCTTTGTCACAGCACTTAAAAAATCATTCTGGAAACACGTAGAACTGCCCCCTCTTCCCAGCCAAATTCATATATGGAAGCCCTTACCCACAGTGTGACGGGATTTGGAGGTGGGGCCTCTGGAAGGTGTTAGGTTTAGATGAGGTCAGGAGGGTAGGGGCCCCCATGACCAGTTTGGTGACCTCACAAGAGACACCAGAGCCTCCTCTCTCCACTACTGAGGACACAGCAAGACAGTGGCCCCTGTAAGCCAGGAAGAAGGTCCTCACCAGAACCCAGCCATGCTGGCGCCCCGACCTCAGATGCTCAGAGGCCCAGCCTCCAGCACAGTGAGAAGTAAATGTCTTGTCTAAGTCCGAGAGTCCATGGCACTCTGTTATGCAGCCTGAGCTATGACAAACAGTATAAGTACGGTGTTTTTTAAATCATATTATATATATATATATAAATCATATATTATATCATATATTACATCACATATCATTTTAAATTACATATATATATATATATATAAATCAGTCACAGACACAAATTACTTTGGGCCTCTATTCATCTGAGCACCTTGCTGGGGAAGCCGCACATGTCTGCTAGTAAGGGAAGAGAAGGCATCCTTCCAGGGTCATGCCCCGGCCCCCAGGGGCAGAGCCTGAATTAGCAGTGCTCGGCAAACCCCGCATGGCCACCAGAGACTGCAGTGGCCGACGGTCACGGCCCAGTCCATGGCGCAATCAATCCAGCTATGCCCGGCTCGGCCTTGGGCCACAAAGAACACCTGCTCTGGGCTGTAGGCCACACCCTGGCGCCCATCAACACAGACGTCCACACGGCAGCAGCCACCACAGGGAGGGGCCCGGGCCATGCCGGGATCCAGAGCTGTCCTGGGGCCTCTCCTCTCCCGGGCCTTCCAGTTCTGCATTTTGCGCACATTTCAACTCTGCTCCCCAGCATTCTGGCTCAGGGGCACGTGCCCTCTCTGGACCTTGTTCTGGAGACACAGGCTGAGTTCTGGCTCAAGACGACAGAGTCCCTGGAGAAAGTGGATTTTGTTTCCATGCCGCTCCCTGATCCCCAGAGAAATAAAGCCCAGAGCCTCCAGCAGCTTCAGGAAGGGAGGAGTGAGTGAGCACTCCATGTAGCAGGACAGGCAAAGGGAGGAACGCACAGGACAGAAGACCCCAAAGTTTCAGAGTTCAGCCCATTCTTGCCCGAAACAACTGTGTTCTCATCCTCAACAGCCCTGGCCACATTAAGCAGGGACCCCCCCCCCACCTGGATGTGTCCCAGAATCATGGGGCCACCTGCTAATACAGATTCCCAGGCCCTGCACACCAGGACGCTTGTTTAGTAAGCTTGGAGTTGCACCTTGGGGTCTGTATTTTTAACTGGTGCCCCCGTGTCCTGGCACGTGGGGTCCTCCCATCACCGTCTCAGGGACACAGTGACAGAAGACACGCCACGTCACCAACAAAGAAGTCCAGGCCTGCTAGAGCTCACTGGCCAAGCCCAGCACCCCCGAAGAGGGAAAGTCCAGCTTCTATGATGGAATTCAGGTTTTACCATCAGAAAATCTAGAAAGAGACTTCTGGTTCAACATAAGTTTACATTTTATATTTGCAGAATACTATTACTTTCACTTTCAAACACACTGTGGGAGTAAAGACCACACAATCTTCTGTGGGCTTAAAGCCTCTAGAAGTCTCGAGTAAGCGCTGGCTATTGTGGTTGTCCCTGCCATTCTTATTCAGCAGTCACGGCTAACTGCTAGTCCTAAAATAGCTAGTGACTGCTAGTGCTTTCTGTGCACCAGGCACTTTCTACCTGTTTTGCATGCACGCGACACTTGTAAATCTGTCATCCCCATTTTACTGATGTGGAAATCGAGGCTCAGAGAGACTGAGTACCTTGCGGCAGTCCCACAGCCAGGGAGTGACAGGGCTGGGGTCCACACCTGCTTGCAGGAAGGCCCAGTGACCACCCCCCCAGCACCCAGGCGATCATGCTCCCCCTCTTCCCTGCCTCCCAGCCCACCCCAAGACCCAAGCCTGGTGCCCCTCGACCCCCAGAGCTTCCCCACCCTCCTCGTACCTGTCAGGGAGCAGGCGAAGTGTCTACTCTTTGAAGAGGGGTCCCTGGAACTGGGCTGCCGCCGTGGCCTTGACATTCCTACACTGCCTGGTGATGTACGGGGCGGCTGGCGGAGGGCACCGGGACGCCAGGCGGAGACTGTAGCTGTTGGGGAGAGGAACGATATACACCATCAGCAGGGCCCCCCACCAGCCCCGGATGGCACCTCGAGGCCCACGGGATGTGGGCTTTAATGACCCACCTGAGTCCCACCGAGCTCTGCCCACCACCTTCCCTGCCCTTGCAAGGGACAGGGTGAGCAGAAGCAACCCCCGCCGGGTTCTGCGACACTGCACTGCATAGTGCTGTCCAGACGAGCCCCAGAGAGGGACAGGCGAGCTGGAAATGGAGCCCAGCTGTGCAGACACAGCAGCTGTGTTGTGCCCCAGCTGCCTCCCAGGCACCGGCCCCTCCTTGGAAGCATCTGGGGAGGTTTCCGGTACCACGTTACATCCATCCCCTGCAGTGATCTCCTCCAGGCCAGGAGCTCTGCACTTGGCCCCCTATCCTAGCCTCACTGCACCAAGCACTTTCATTTTGGGCATCCCTGAGGGGGTGTGAGCCTGGATCCCATGACACAGTCTGGCCCTTTCTGCTACCAAAGCCCATTCAATAAGATTCCCACCCCCCCAGGAAAGCATTTAAGGATTTTTTAAAAGAGAGATAACCTAGACCCCATTCCTTTACCTCGCTAACCCAGACTCATCTTTCAGGTCCTGGCCGGGATACCACCTCCTCCAGGAAGCCTTCCTTCTTTAACTCCCGCATGGGGCAGCCCTCTGCAGGCTCCCACTGCCCCCTCGCACTTTCCCACCACAGCACTCATTACACTGAATCACAATGGCGGGATAATGTATCTGCCTCCCTCATGGGCTATGAAATCCCAAGGTCAGGGCTTTTGTCCTATTCACTGACGCACCCCCACCTTAGCACAGCAAAAATAAACAGCTGTTCGATAAGAACAACACGCACGCTGACAACGTGCTAAGTACTTACACATACAACTTTCCTACTCTACGTACCCCTAGCAAGGCGCCTACTGTACCCGCCCGGACTGCACATGAGGAAACAGGTCACAGGAGGCTAAGGAACTTGTCCCAGGTCCCAAATCTGTTCCCCAGACAGAAGTGAGCAGGCCCTCCGGTCAGGAGAGGAGCAAGGTGAGGTGGGTGGGAAAGTGGGAAAGGTGAGCCTCACCCCTGTCAGGTGTTGGCTCAGAGTCAGCTGCGCCCGAGGGAGCAAGAGATGGGAATGGGGCCAGTCTCGAAGCTGACACATCAGGGTTTAGATCAGTGGTTATGTTTATTTTATTTTATTTACTTATTTGACAGAGAGAGAGAAACACAGTGAGAAAGGGAACACAAGCAGGGAGAGAGGGAGAGGGAGAAGCAGGCTTCCCACTGAGCAGCGAGCTCAATGCGGGGCTTGATCCCAGAACCCCGGGATCATGACCTGAGCAGAAGGCAGACACTTGACTGAGCCACCCGGGCGCCCCTAGATCAGTGGTTCTTCACAAGCACAAGCACAAGCACTTGGCAGTGTCTGGAGACATTTATGGGGTCACCTCCGAGGGGAGGGACGTTGCTATGGCACCTAGTGGATGGGGTCAGGGAATGCTGTCAAACACTCCACAGCGCTAGGGATAGCCCCCGGGGCAGAGAATGATCCCAAAAGTGAATCGCATCAAAGTTGGCAGAGGCAGCTATCAGAAAATACCTATTACAATAAACAAAGTAAGTGAACGTATAAACAAACATGTAAACAGACAAGCGAGGGCCTAACTCTCGGTCAAGGTGTGGGGCTGCCCCGTGTGGATTCCTCCTAACACTGTGTGATCGAGGTCTGCGGTCAGCGGCTTCGACTAGCCAAGCAAGACTCAAGGCAGAAAACTAAAGGACACCCCATGCTCAGCAGCAAGCCTGTGCCCCCAGTATGAACTCAGCCCCTCAGCCGGCCGACCTGCCTGTGGGAGGGACAGTCTACTGTGAGGCTGCCTGGAAATCTGGGATGCCCTGGGCCTGTTGGGGAAGAAAGAACAGTCCCAGCCACCTGCCGGGGCCCCTACACTGTCCCCTGTCTGCAGAAACGTCGCTAACGCACAGGAACGGAATGAGCAGCAGCTCTGAAGAGAGGCAGGGTCTGCATCATCAATTTCCATGTCTCCCTCTCTGTTACCAGCATTTCACAACTTTTAAATGCTCAAAAATCTGATCAGTCCAACAAACTTATGTCCCCTGGTCTCTAGCCACCTGCCGTCTGACATTTCTCTGCTCCCTTGCACACAGGCTCCTGCAGCGAGGCAACCACAGCCACTTCCACTAGGGGGCAGGCTTTCTCCCCAGCCCTGGGCATCCTGTGGTTGGTAGAGTTTATGGTCAGGGGTAAAGGCCCCCTAGGCAGGCTCCTCTCACCACCTCTCAGCACACGGCCTGGCCCAGTGAGGGCAACCCCAGTTGGCATGCACATGGCCCTTGTAATTCCCAAGTACTTTCTGGGCTGTTATCGCCGTACCCTCCCAGCAGCTCAAGAGGTGAGGAGGAAAATGCACTTTTTACACCCATTTCACAGATGAGGACACTGAGGCTCACAGAGATTCGGAGACTTTCCTGGGGGAGCAGAGCCCAGGGCTTTCAGCTCCACGGACCACAATCTCTGGGGAGACACCAGGTCACAACTTAAGTGTCTAGGGCAGTGATGTCCAACAGGACAGTCTCCTTCCTTGACCATGAAACGCTTCCTGTGGTCAGAGAACTCTAGACAGACCAGGGGCGGCCTCGAGCGGAGATGTCAGGTGCTGAGGAACAGTGTCTGCGGACCCAGACATTTCTCCTGTTCTCAGACAGCCGTGGCTACCACACGAAGACCTGATTCTAGGTTCCTGGCTGTGTGAGCTGGGCAAGTCAGGGGCCTCTCTGGGCTCTGGTTTCACCATCTGCAAAACGGGAGCAATAGTAATGCCACTGGGTGGTTGTGCTGGTTACACTTAGAGGACCGGACATGCCGGCCCGCAAGTATATCCATGTGAGCGGTGTCTACACAGGGGCAGTCGGTGCGGACGCAAGGGGCCAGCCAAATGAACGGATGCCAGAAGCTGTGACACATCCCGAGGCAGCGGCAGCATGGCTGTCAGTCCCGGTCCTCGTCCTCGCTGGCTGGGTGGCCCGGGGGGAAGCCCCTCCCTGGCCCCTAGGCTCCGAACCTTGGCCTCCCCGTCTGTAAAGAGAGGCCATCCCTGCCGGCCCGCCGAGCCCAGGGACCAGGATGTGAGGGCGCTTCGCCTTCCGAGACGTCAGCACATGTGGGATGCTCCTGCGGCGATGACACATGCGTCCACGCACGGCCCTCCCCCCGGCGGCCCTCAGCCCCGGCCACTCTCTGCATTCACCAGGAGGCCAGGTCCGCACACCGCACACGTGACACGAGCATCTCTGGGGACGGCAGGGGGCACTGGCCTCTGTCGGCGCTCCAGGGAGTCTACACGGGGCGGCCCTGCCCCTCCTTCCTTCAAGTTCTTGCTCTAGGGCATCCCCCTCCATGAGCGTCCCCTCAGCACTCCACTGGGCACCGCAAACACCCTCCCCACCTGCCTCCGGTCCCTTCACTTCACCGTATTTGCCCCCATCAGCGCCCTCCACGTCCCCCCAACTGTCCCCTGGCTGCACGGAGGCTTCTCGAGTGACCCCGGACCCCGGACCTTCTGCCTAACAGAGCAGGGAGTCGCCACCTGCTGGGCGCTGGGCCCAGGGAGCTGAGGGAGTACGACGGACACTTCTCCCCTCACCCAGTCTGCACGGTACTCGGCGTAGCCCTGAGAGGAAAAGCGCTCGGGTGCAGAAGTCTGCCACAAGTGCAAGGCCAACACTTGGGCCTCCTGGTGACCACCTTCTTGTTCAGCCCCCACGGGTCCCCGGTAAGCGACACCAGCACACGGAACCACACACAAGAAATAGCGGCGGCGGCCACACCTGAGCCTCTCCAGGGCCTTCCGAGAACAGGGGATGCGGGAGTCACAGAGACGGAGCGATGTAACAGCGAAACTAATAAGAAGATGGGCCGAGGCCATCCCATCATTGAACACATAATTTAGAGACACTACAGAAAACACACAGCTGATGAATATGGCACGATCCTGGTGTCCAACAAGAGCCTATTAATACAACAGACCACAGTCACTGGGCAGACTGGGGACAGGCCCCGTAAACATGGTACCTGCAGAGGAGGGGATGTGACCGGGTCAAGGTCAGCTCCCCCACTCCCTGGCCCTCTGAGGGCCAAGCACCCCACCCCTGCTCCCGAGAGCCTATTCAACTCGCCCCTCTCAGAGCTGCTTACCTCAGCCCCGGGGAGGAGCATTTACTGCCGCTCAGCACGGTATGAGCGTTACAGACACAGCGAAAGCAAGGGGGTCAAAACCCCACCCTCCCAGACCGCAGTGATCCCCACAGAGAGAAATGAAGCAGAGGAGAGAGAGCTCGGGAATGCATGGGGAGGGGGAGAGATGAACCATGTGAGCCAAACCTGCAGGCAGGGGGTGGTGGATATGCTTGAACACCTAGGCATGGCACATTGCACGTGTTGCAAATGGTATGTGCAAAGGGCCTGAGGTGGAATTTCCCTGGAATGCCAGAGAAAATGCCAGGGCAGAAGAGAGCATCTTGTGAGCCCCGAGTGAGGCGGAAGCCAGGGTGTCCTTCTGGGCAGCAGACTGACATGACCTGGCCACCGTGTTAGGCACAGACGATAAGATGACAAGAATGGAATGGGGGGAGGGGTGGATGAACTGGATGTCAGGGCTGGGGCTAGGGCCAGGAAGACACCAGAGTCTCGACTACCTCCAAAGCAGGAGGGTTTGCCATTAGCCAAGATGGCAAGAGAGCAGGAGAGGATTCAGGGAGAGATCAGTTTGAAAAAGATTCAATTTGAAGTGTTTACTTGACCCAAGAGAGAGGTCAAGTGGGTTGCTGAAATGAACTGATGAGTCTGGGGTTGATCAGCATCTGGGTGGCCTGGATGGCTCAGCAAGGGGAGGGACCCAGGACGGGATGGGGAGGGGCAGGTGGTGATGTCGGGGAGCTGGGAGGAAGCGGTGGCAAGCCTGTCCAGGGTGACTGCCAAAGATCATTGAGGTCAGGAAGGAGAACCACAGCGGTCGTCAGCAGGTGCCCATAGCTGCTGGTAACCATGGGAACAGCAGCCTTCAGGGCATGGCGGAGACAAACCCCAAGTGAGTCCAAGACAGGAGGGTCCAGAGACCTCCCTCGAGGAGAGTTGGGTCAAGGGAGGCCGAGAGGGGAATGGGCTTGGGAGAGGAGGCGGCCAGGGCTCTCTGGTCCCCGCAGGCGTCTCCATGCCGCCTGCCAGGATGCCACGACCTACTGAGTAGTGTCCCCTGGCCTGCCTTGTCGCTCCTTCCCCAAGAGTCAAGGGTGATGTCCTGGAACGTCGTCCCCGGAGCTGGTTCGGCCACACAGGAGTCTTACACAACTCTCTATAAATTCTCGGAGTACAATCCATTTGAAGTCAGTGTCTGATGTTCTGCAGTCTAGCCAGAGGTGAAGGGAGAGGCCAAGTGTGTGGGAGCTGGAGCCAAGGTGGGACAACTGGAGACGCTGCTGGAATTCCCTGGAGGCTGGGTGAAGCCCCACACGTTGGGGTGGTGGGAGTCACCGCCCGCGTCCTGGCGCCGGCCGCCAGCCACCTCGGGCAGGGTGGCATCTTCATTCCCCGAGCAGACAGCCCCATCCATTCCAGGGAGGCCCTGCCCCTCAGATGAGGTCCCCAGGCTGGGCATCAGAGGCAGGAAAAGTGGCCCAACACTGAGATGCAGGAGCCCAAGGCTCAGCCCTGAATCTGCTGCTGACTTGCTGTATGGCCTCGGGAGAGTGCCTCCACCTCGCTGGACCACAGCCATCCCGCCCATGAGATGAGATGTCAAGCAAGGAAAAATACGCAACAGTATCACTTCGAGAACCTACTATGCGCCCAGAGCTGCTCTGGGTGCTGTACAGGAGCTCCCCAAATACTCCCAGCAGTCCTTAAGGCAGAAACTAGGATGATCTGTGTCTTACAAAGGAAGAAACAGAGGTTCAGAGAGGTGAGGAAGCCCAGTGTCCCACCCAAGTTCTTCTGGCCAACAGGGGTACAGCCAAACTGAATGCAGGCCCATCGGAGCCCAGTGCCTGGGTGCCCCTCCCTGAGGCAGTTCTTGTAGTGATGGGGACCAAAGAGTGCTTCTTAATATCCCAAGAAGCCAGATGGGGTTAACCGTTTGCCCAAAGGACAGCCACCCGCGCGGCCAGGAGCAGGCCTGGAGCCGGAACCATGTCCGCGCAGAGGAACCCTGGCTTGAGAGGCAGGGCGGGGTGTGGGGGTGGGAAGCAGGGGTCTCAAACTCCAATGCTCACTGGAGTCACCTGGCGAAATTAAAACAACCCTGTAGCCCACGCCTCAGCCCTACAGATTTTAACTGAGCTGATCTGCATGCCAGGCATTGAAAACTATAAAAGCCAACTCTGAGAGCCACTGGTCTAGGTCTGTATCCTCAGAGTGTGGTCCGCAGTCCCCCAGGGCTTGTTAGAAATGCCGCTGCTCGGCGCCCCCAGGACCTCCTGAGTCAGGAACCTGCATTTTAACAAGCTCCCTGGAGCACATAGGGGATCTGTACACCGAAGTCAGGGGATCAAGGGGCTGGGCACACCTTCAGCAGGGAGTCAACGCAGGCCACGTGCTAGGTGGCCGTGCCTAAGAGGGGCCTGGCTCTGAAGCCTAGACGAGGACAATGCAAGTGGCCTCTGGGGGACAGGAGCAAAGGTCTGAAACCACTGGCCTGCACAGTCACTGAGCTTCAAGTGGAGACGCTGGGGGCCGGGGATGGGGCGGGGGGGACGCGCAGCTAATGCGGGCCGCTGGGCGTCGCCAGCCCCGGAAGCCCTGTGCTCAGATAGTATTTTCATTCACTCTTCCCTCTAACCACGTGAGAAGGGTTATTGTGCCCTTCCTCTGGCCGAGGGGACAGTAACACAGACGTGTTAAGTAACTGCAGTCACACAGAGATGCGGGGAGATGGGGAAAGGGCAGTGAGGGAGGGAGCCGGGATTCACACAGATCTGATCCAGACCTGAAGTCTGCGGCTCAGCGCAAGGATTCTCCTTCCCTCTCTCCAGCTCTGAAGGCGGCCGCGTGCGTGCCCGTGCTGGCTCTGGATTTGGCGGCCACGCATCCACAAGACCAATCGTGTCCCTGCCTCATGGGGCTTTCACGCCAGGATCTGAGGTTTTCAGAGGCCATTAATCCCCAAACCTGTTTGGCTTGAACTCCAAATACCCAGCATGTGACAGCTCATAACACAGCCCAGGCAACAGGAAGGCTGGGCTGGCCTGTGGTGACCTCAGCCAAAGGGAGCTGCCAGCAGGGAGATCCCTGCCGGGGTGGCACCTCCCGCCCTGTCAGACCAGGAGAGGAGCAGGGACCCCGCACTCAGGCCAAGAGAGGAGCAGGGGACCCCGCACTCAGGCCAGGAGAGGAGCAGGGGACCCCCGCACTCAGGCCAGGAGAGGAGCAGGGGACCCCGCACTCAGGCCAGGAGAGGAGCAGGGGACCCCGCACTCAGGCCAGGAGAGGAGCAGGGGACCCCGCACTCAGGCCAGCAGCCCCTATTCGCAGTGAGGAAACGGAGCCAAGCGAGAAGGTCACTCACTCAAGGTCACATGGCAAGATGTTCTGGGGAAGCAGCAAGGGGACACAAGTGGCCTCACCGCCTATTTGGGGACATGAAAATGGGGAGGACCGGCACAGTGAAGCCTCAACGGCCTTGGGACACGGAGCCACGGGAGGCGGGCCCACAGGTGGGACCAAACTCAAGCCCCAAGGGGCATGACCTGTGTCCGTTTCTCACCCACCTGCCTCGCAGAAGCGGTGCTTGGAGAATGTTCCCTGGACAGGCAAACGGCAAACCCGGAGCCCAGACCCCCAAACACGCCTTTCTTCCCTGCTCAAAAACCAAATCATGCCGGGAAGTAACCTCCTCTCACTGCCAAGGCCCCTGCCAAACCACGGGACCAGGTCCCCACTGTTACAATTCTTTGAACGCGACTCCACAGGCCTCAGGGGTCCCAGACAGACCCTCCCCGCTCCCCTCGGGGTGGAGGCTCAGGTCTGGCTGCACCCCACGGGCAAAGGACAGCCAGTGCCCCAGACGAGCCCAGCTCAGGCCCAAGCAGCCCCAGCAGGACCAAGCAGGACGGACAGATGAGCGGATCCTTGGGCATGGACACGTGGCACCGCACTTTGCTCCGGCCCCCCTGATTAAGCCCTGGTGCGCCCCCAACACCATCCCCTCTCCCCTGTCACTGAGCAGAAACAGGCTGATTTCTAACACCCAAGGAAACATCTACAACCAGGAGGGAGGCCAAAAGGAAACCCAAGCAAATACATGCATTGTCAGTAAGATGAACACACACGAAGCAGGTTCTCCTTTGGGACAGAAAGGGACCGATGGGCCTCCCTTGAGGTTCTCACGGAAAAGCTCTTTTAAACGGCCCAATTCCATAAAGACGCTAAGTCTTCGTTATTATGAGCATTCCCGTCTTTGTAAAGTTGACACGAGCCAAAGGTGAAAGAGATGACGTCAACCCCAGGGACAAAGGCCCACATGGTCTGTAGCCGCTAGGACTGAGGGTCTCATGAGCCCTGTGTGGGTCCGTCCTCCAAAGGGGGTCTCCACCTCTTGATGCTGGTGCCCGGCCCAGGACACTAACGAGAAGAGGCGGCTGCCTTAGGGGAGAGGTCTTGTGGGAGCTCAGGGGGCTCCTTTGCTACTGAGGCGTCTAAACCAGCTCATCTCAGGAGGCCTGGCTGTGCCCGAGAAAGGCACGCTTGCTCTGGGCCTGAACAGGGACATTGGTCAGCAACAGTGATGCAGCCCAAAAGGCAAGGGTCCTCGGTGATTTGGACCCAGGCCAATGGGGAGGCCATTCAAACAGGCTACCTTCCTGCGGGGGACAGACCCCTGGGCCCAGAGACCCACATGACAGGCGTGGAATGAAGACCTTCCTAATGCGTCTCCCATGCACCTGGCATTTCCCAAACCGAGGTTCGGTAGAACCAGCCCCCCAGATGCCACGTGTGTCCGTGTTATCTGCACCCTGGCCGCCAACCGTTCCATGCCTACTAGGTGCCAAGGGCCGTGCCCAGCGTTTGACTTGGAATCACAAATTTAATCCTCGCAAGACCTTCGTGAGATGGGAACTGCTAGAGCTTCTGCACGAGGAACTAAAGGCACAGAGAGGTTCAGCAGCTCGCCCAAGAACACAGCGCTGGCAAGAGGCGAAGCTGGGATCAGAGCCCGAGCCGTTCCCCTCCCGAGCACAAGCTCTCAAAGCCAAACAGGCGTGTCTCTGCAGGACTCCTGAGCCTTTAATGTGCTGACGGTGGTATAAATTCCCAAGAGGAGGACGCAGGCTGTCACTTAGCCCAAACTTATGTCGCCCCCATTGATGTGGTAACAGTGATGCGATGGAGGCCTGCTCTGTGCTAGGTACACAGGACATGGTGGGGAGCCAAGCTGATGTGTCTTCTGAAGGCACGAGACTCTGCCAGGAGATGGCTCTGATCTATGCTAAGCCTCTGGGGCGGGGCGGGGGGGGGGGGGGGGCCCTGCAGAGCATCGCAAATAAAGAAAAATTAATTTAGCCTTTCTGAACAGAAATTTTCTAAAATCAGCCACTTAGGGGATGCCTGGGTGCCTCCGTCGGTTAAGCCTTTGGCTCAGGTCATGATCTCGGGGTCCTGGGACTGATCCCTTGTCGTGCTCCCTGCTAGGCGGGGAGTCTGCTTCTCCCTCTCCCTCTGCCTCTGCCCCTGACTCATGCTTGCTCTCTCACTCTGTCAAATAAAGATCTAAAACTTCACAAAGTAAAAAATAAAGTAAAATAAAATCAGCCGTATGAAGCAATGTGTCCTGAATTTGATTTGGTACAATCTCTGGGAGTCGGGTTTCCCGCTCTGCACATATGTGCTGTCATGTGCCTTCGAGGGGACATGTCCTTGAGACTTACTATGGGGTGCCAGCCTTCTTGTCTCCACACTAAACAAAGCCAGGCACTCCAGTGATTAGAAGTATGCATCAGTCAGGCACCTACTGTATACCCGGCCCTGGGGACACAGCCATAAACCAAACATACCTGGTCTCTGCCCCCCTGTGGCACGTGTCCTAGAAGGGGAAGGTCATCATTTGTATAATATAGATGTAAATACATGATCACAAAGTGTGGAAAACAGACACTACTAGAGCTCAGAACAAGGGAATGAACCACAGAAATACTGTGTGTGTGTGTGTGTGTGTGTGTATGTGTGTGTGCACAGTTTCTGTTTACGCCCTGACACTTGGGCTCTGGGACATCTGAAATACATTTCAAGATTTGTTTCTCTTTACCTTGTTGCTTTTGCTTTATTTTACGGCCAAGGGGAGGGAGGGAAGGCAAAGAAAGCACAGAATGCATAACTTACTTTACCCCCAGGAAGCACTTCCCAAAGAGGTCCTGCTTGTCTCTGAAGGCCACTCCCCCAGGACAGGGGCTAGGGGCGAGAACGGTTACTACCATTTCACACCCCCAAATCCTTCCTGCCCTCCTGAGTCTCAGAGCAAGTTGATTTGGGGACTTGGCAAATCAGAACAAGACCAGGGTAGGAACCCACCCAGTCTCTACCCTGGGCCTTTTCTGAACTGTGACTAGCAGATCTGGTTACACGGAGATCTTGCTTTTTACCATCAGCGGCTCTGACACTCTGTGAGCAGCCGAGGACAGTCCCTGCATTTTCAACAGGGTCACTCTCGGCTTGCTGCAGTTGGGAATCAGACAGGAAACAGCCCTGGAGAAACGGGACAGCTCGGTGGGGATGGTTGGGGTGGAGACGCCTCCCCAGGGATGTCAGGGGGCATCTCCACCCACTAAGCAGGCCCAGAGGAGAGCTGTAGGGGTCCCGAGAAAAGTCTCTGAGAGCTGCACAGCAGGGCCTGCCTCCCCAAGTCCAGGAGAGGTGCCCCCAGCACACGGAGCCCAGTCTGAACCCCCCCACCGCCATCACATGCTTCATTGGTCCCCTGCCTACCCTCGGCCCAGAACACCTCCAGGCTCTTCCCAAATTTCCCCAACGCTGGAGCGCCCCCAGACTCAATTCCTGGGCATCTCCTCTTTATCTACACTGGCTCTTAGGGGGCTCCAATCTCGTGGTTTTCAACACTGTGTGTCCTGTGAGACACCCATATTTACATTTCTGGCTGTGTCTTTCCCTCTGAACTTCAAACTGTTCAGTCATCTACCCCATCCACATCTCTCCGTGAGGGCCTCACAGCATCACAGACCGCATCGTTGAACCTGAATCCCCAGCACACACGCGCCACACAAACTGGAGCCAATCAGAGTCTTCACCTCATCACCTACTAGGGGAAAAAAAAAGAAGGCACTTGGATGCTGAAAACATAGGCAAAAAACAAAAAGACAAAAACCTGTGGTCATCCCTAATTCTCCCATCCAATCCCCAGCCAATCCGTCAGCAAATCTTGTGGCTCCACCTTCAAAATACACCCAGAACTCCGCTGCTGTTCAGACCACCACTGCCACAGACCCATGCAACTACCATCATTCCTCACCTGGGTTACCGCATTCCCTTCCTAGTCTGTATTTCTACTCTTGGCTCCTTTTAGTCGATCCTTAACAGATCAGCAAGAGAGATCCTTCCAGAAGGCCAGGCATCCCATATTACTCCCCTCAGAGCCCTCCAATGCCTTCCACTCACTCAGTACAAGGAAAGTCCTTACAATGGCTGCAGCAGCTCCTGGGTACCTCCCTGACTTCACCCCCTATCCCCCTCCAGCCAAGCCGGCCTCCCCAGTGTTCCCTGAGCATACCAAGGATGCTTCTGCCTCAGGACCTTTGCACTTGTTAGTCCTTCTGCCAAGTGCCCTTCTCCCTAGGTCCCCACGCTTGCTTCCTCACTTCCAAGTTTTTGTTTAAATGTCCCCCTTTCAGCTAGGCTTTCTCTGACCGCCCTCACCCCCGTTTTAAATGGTAGCCCCCATTCTGATTTCAGATCTCTCTATCCCACTTCTGTTTTACCTCTGTCCACAGCACTCACCACCTGACATTCCATGTAGCTCCTTGCTTGTTCACAGTCTGTCTCCCCCACCCTAGAAAATCAGTTTCAGATACTGCTACACCCTCAACAGTGCTGGGCACACGGCACCCTGCATCCAAATGTCTAGGTAACGGAAGAAATGGATGGAACCCTAAGACCTACACTGCCTTTCCCGAACTAAAGCGTCCCCATGAGGCATGGCCCGTGATTTCTGGGTACTGTGTAAAGTGGGGGCAAGAACTTAAGTCACTTATAAAAGCTATCACAGTGCAAAATCTTCCTAAGCCTTCATGCACATTTTTAAAGGCTTCTCACCCACACCTAACTGGATGACAGTGTTTAAGCAAATTACCATGAGCCTTGCTAAGCATTCGACCTGTTTTTCATAAACTCCATGCTCATATTTTGTCCGTTTGTAAACGGACAAAACGAGTCACAGCAGGACAATAACAGACATGAGTGGCATACACAGGCCTGGGAACAAATACAGCGGACTTCTGGCAGCCCTGAACTTGGCTGCTGGGGATAGAAAAGCAACGGCTCTCCCCGCGGGTGTCGTCAGGATGCGTTCCGGAGGGAATGCACAGCATCCGTCAACACGGAGGGTTGAGTCAACAAAACACTGGCTGAACTTCAACTGTACTCCGGTTGATCCCCAGTTGGTATCGTCCCAGAAGTTCTGAAAGGTTCCCGGCAGTACCTGCCCTGGCTGACCCGGCACTCGGCAAGACGTGCTCACACTAGTCCTCAGGCGGCGGTGACCGCGCTGGACGCGGAGACAGACGTGCACGCAGGCAAGCCCAGGGCGTCCTTCACGGAGCACACACCACCCTGTGACCTCGGCAGGTGGCGGGATCACATCACCCAGCAGCTCGAACACGAGGGAGCGGGAAAAAGGCCCCGGTGAGTGACACTGAGCTGCGGGCCCCGGTGGCCGAACAGCCTGGTCCAGCACAGCCCTGTCACAGGTGTATGACATGGTGAAATCCATCTGAGAGTAAGGGATTCGCTATTTTGAACAAAAATATGAACACACACGAGTATTTTCCGCGGCTGTGTATTTTGGAGGTCCTACCCCTTAGGAGATGTCGAGTATCAGGAGGCAGAATTAAATCTGGTGACGGAGGGAGGGTGACCCTACTTTCAGAACCAAAACTGGAGGAAAGGGTTTAAAAATGTAAAGGAGTACTTAGATAGTTCCAGCCCCCATGAAGTTCAGGAAGCTCGATGACAGTCACGGGCGGCCTGTGTGGGCGCTGGTGCAGTTTCCCTATTTCCCTACTGAGTTAACGAGCCCCCGGCTACGCGGGACTTCAGCACACAACCTCCTCCTGCCTCTCTGGCTTCTTACTTGGCTTCCCTTACGCATCCTTAACCTTGAGGCCTGTGCCCCGAGGTGGCAACACTTTAGTGCTGATTGTAATTAACTATTGCCAAATAAATAATCCTTTTCTTTCAACCTGATCTTAATTGGTCATTTATTTATGCAACTGATGCTCTCTATTCAGTTCCCAACAATTAAGTGCCCCAAAATTCACACTTGAAACCAAAAAGTCCTAAGTCAGGGTCCGCTAAGCAGGGTGGTCTAACTTTGACTCTATGATTCCTGGAAGCTTTCTCCCCTTCTCTCACACAGACACTGAGGGAGCAGCGACTGCGTGCCGGGTGCCGCACCGGGGCTGGGACCGGTGAACGCGCGCTGGCAGGACTGCGCAGCACCAAGGCTACACGAGGTATGAGCCAAGGGTCACCTCTCCCTCCACACCCCCGGAAAGACACACAAAGAGCAACCGTGGCCAAGGCAGAGAATCCTCACTTCCACCACGGCTGTGACACCCAGAAGTGTCCCCACCTAGGGAGCCGCCCTACCCGTCATGGGGTGGTTATCAGTTCTGAAAACTGGCAGATGCCGCGTGGATAGACACTGCTGATAAACAAAAGAAAATGATTTCAAACGAAGACCAGAAGCAATTTCAATAATGAGTCTTCATTATTGAGTCTTCAAACGAAGACCAGAAGCAATTTCAATGATGAGATGGGGTGATACCGTGTCCCTTGTGCTTTTTCTTTTTAAGAGCCAGAGAACTCCTGAGTCTGCTTAACACTCATCTGAGCAGCCCAGCAGCTAAAATACAAAGATTTCAAAGACCCAGCCCAGAGATCAGGGTTTAGTAGGTCGGGAATTTTAAGTAAGCCTCCCGAGTGGGTTTTGGTGCAGGTGGCCCACAAAGGGAACACGTTGGTGAGGCAGACTCCGGCCCCTTCACGCACCTGGGAACACCAGGAGGCAACGCAGCCCCTCACACTGACGCTAACAAGACGATGCCCGCGGGACCAGCAAAACACTCCCCCGCCTCACCTAAGCACCTGTCCAACACAATTCCAGACATCGCCTTAATAAAACACCTGCGTCAGCTGGCACTAACGGCCATATTGTGATCTTTACAGTTTAAGCACGAAAAGCATACTAATGATGGCGATGACGTCATTTACAACAGCACATACTTCAACGACAGCGTCTGGCACCGGTTCACTGAGATGCATCAAAATGGTTGGTTCCGGGGGCGCCTGGGTGGCCCAGTCGGGTGAAGCATCTGGCTCTGATTTCAGCTCAGGTCCTATCTTAAGGTGGTGAGATCAAGCCCAGGTCGGGCTTCCCATCTCCTTCTGCCCCTCCCCGTGACCCCATCTCCTGCTCACGCTCTAAAAAGAAGAAAAAAAGAAAAAAAGAAAAGGCTGGTTCCTACACCAAAGCAGTTAACATAGGTTTTCACCAAACTTGCTAGTGTATTTCAACCAAGAGTCTAGATATAGATGATAAAGATAGGAATAAACACCTACAATCCTAGGTACCAGTTATCAGAGAATTCTGAAAAGCTTCTGGATCAAGATCTGGAGGTAAGAGAGGAAGTTCACCATGTAGGTGCACCAGCCCGTGTGCCACGTGACGAGATGGGTGAACCCTGACTTCCCTGCAGAGTCGACCACCTCTGTGTACTTCACGCTTAATCAAGCACGTCCCCAGACACAGCGGGCAGCAATTAGGCCAAGAGAAGAAACAGGGGCACACCTTGGCCATGGGAGGAGCGCGCACAGGCCACCCATTCCCGTCCATGCCTGGACTGTCTCAGAGAGCATCACTTTTTCACGACCAAGTCCCTGGTTACCTCGAACCTTCCTGGAGAGGTGAAATTCTGCCCAGTGCAGTCTCCAACATCAGGGAAGTGGCAGAGCGTTAGGACCAGAGGCAGCCCACTCCCAGCAGCGCCACTCCTTCCTGCTTCTGAGATGGACACCAGGCACTGAGCCCGGCCCTGCGTCCCCAAGCGCGACCCCATATCTGAGGCAAGCCTGTGCCGCACCAAGCAGCTCCTCCCCACGCACCTAAGGAAACCCACTTGCCAACCTTGACTGGGGAAGACAGGGACAAGAGGGGCCACTAGGAAGCAAGGTTTGACTGTGGGAACCAGTCAGCACCTGGGTCAGCTCCGGTGGCCATGGGGCCAAACCGCAGGCCTAGCTGCGAGCACACAGCCCTGTCTCCTGGGAGCATGCTAGACCACAGGGGACCCGGCCGGCCGGCGGCTGGGTCTGCCTCCTCCACTGGAGCACCTCTGCGGTAGCAGGTGCTTCTTGTTGACACACGGGCAAGTAAGGCTGGTCTCCTCCCTGCTTCCTAAAGGACAAGCCATTGCAGGAAGCCACAGGAAGGATGGGGGCCTCACTCCCGGATCAGCGGGAAGAGGGGGACCAGACTCCTGCCAGAGATGGAGCCACAGTGCTGTGACCTCGGGCAAATGGCCTCACCTCGGTGTGCGACGTGTCCCCACTTGTAAAGTGGGAGAACATGAAAGGGTAGTCTTTGTAGAGTCGTCGTAATGATCACAGGGGAGAAGAGCTGAAAAGCCCTGAAAACGGTGACTAGCAGACCCTTGAAAGTGAACAGCGATCATTTGTACACTACTATTACTTCAACGAACTGGGGTTCGATTGGGTTTTCATGATTTTACAGAGCTAATGAAGGTTTTCCTCTGAACTTGGATTTTTAAAAAGTTTCCATGTTGGGTTTGAAATTCCAAACCGAGAGAAATAACATTATGTGGAGAGGTGATAAAATTACAATGAGCTTTTTCCTCACCCTGATTTCAACAACAGCTACCCTGTCTGATAGCTCCTTCCCTTTATCTCTGACGTGGGAGTGAGTGCCTGACGAGAACAGGAAGTGGCTCAGGCCTGGCTCGGATGCAGCAAAGGCCCGGGGGTCAGTGGCAGCAGGACCGGCAACTCCTTGCCACCAGAGAGCTTTCTCTCTGGGTAGAGGCAGGGCACGGTGAGTGTTCCAGCTACTGCAACATGTGCCAGCGTATAAAATCTCCTGTGTGGCAAGTCACCTTTGAGCATGGGCCACAGTGGACATTCAAGAGGGCATCTTTCGGGAACCGCGTAGCCGTTATCGTTTACGAAGCTCCTTACTACGGCAGGCGGCATGGGTGGTCCTCATGGGCTCATCTGTTGTCTTTGCAACCAGCCTTTGCTGGCGGATCACTACTGTCATTTTGCAGAAAGGAAAACTGGGGCTCAGAGCACTTGAATCATTTGTCCAAGGTTATGGAGCTGGTAAGTAATAAAGCCAGGATTCAAATCTTTTAGTCAGTCAACAAGTATTTCTTCAGTGGCTACTATGTGCCCGGCACCGCTACAGATGCTGGAAATGCAGCAGGGAACGAGTCAAAGGTCCAGCCTCCCAGGCAGAATGTCCATTCTAGTAAACACATGGGACAAACCAGTAACAAGAATGTATACTATGATTAAGTGCCCCCAAGAACAGGAGGGCAGAGTATGGAGATGGAGAGGGCCAAGGGCAGTATTTCCAATTGGATGGTCAGGGAAGGCTTCTTGGAGGAGGTGACAACTGCTCAGCAGCTCTAGGCCCAGAGCTGTTCAACGCCCTTACCTACATCCCACTGCGTGCCTTCAATGAAATCACAGTGAAACCTCAAAACCAGGCCACTGCTGGCCTGCACCACACTATCCCTCAGGGAAGGCCAGAGGCCATCGGAAAGTTCTGAACCTTGAATTCCATTCACGCGTGGTCATGGCTGGCCACCCTAGGCTGAAGCCCTACATGGGCCCCCACTGCTCCCATGAGGGTCTCCCAGGAGGCCAGGGTGGGCCCCAATGGAGGGAAGGAGACCACCCACAAAGGCTTTAGTAGTTTTCTAAAATTCTGACTGAAGTTCTAATCTCACCAAAGGTAGAAACCACCTGTTCTAGGACTAACAGAAACTGATGTCTGTCAGCTGCCATGAAGGTATCCTTTTCTTCCACAGCCTTTAAGATTTTTTTTTAATTTATTTTATTTATTTATTTATTTATTTGACAGAGAGAGAGATCACAAGTAGACAGAGAGGCAGGCAGAGAGAGGGAGGGAAGCAGGCTCCCTGCTGAGCAGAGAGCCTGATGTGGGACTCAATCCCAGGACCCTAAGATCACGACCCGAGCCGAAGGCAGCGGCTTAAACCACTGAGCCACCCAGGCGCCCCCAGCTTCCACAGCCTTTAAAAGCACGAGCAACCTGCAGGCAAATTCAAGGTTCAGAACCTGCAGCCTGCTATGTCCCAAGGAGGTGGGCTGTGTGCTTAGTGTAACGGTTCAGTAGCCAGTGGCTGGGGTGGTGGTGGCGAGTTCTCCCCGCCCCATGAAGAAGGCCAACGGCCTGGTAGCCAGCCCGGGTGGAAGAGGTGGGACTTGAATGGTGATCCTGTGGAACTTTTGGAAGAGGCTCCTGCAGAAACTGCTTGTGCTTTTATTTTATTGATTTACTGACTGATTTAAAGGTTGATTTATTTAAAGATTTATTTATTTGCAGGGGGGGGGGGGTGTGGGAGGGGCACAGGGAGAGGGAGAGAGAATCTTAAGCAGGCTTCACGCTCAGCACCAAGCCCGACGTGGGGATCAGTCTCAGGACCTTGAGATCACAACCTGAGCTGAAACCAAAAGCTGGACACTTAACAGACTGAGACACTCAGGCACCCGTCCCCCTGCTTTTTTTTTTTCCCCAAGATTTGTATGTGAGCGTGCAGGCGAGGCGGTCAGGCAGGCCCACCTGGGTTACAAGTGGTACGGAGGGGGACGAAGGCCCAGGGCACAAGGGCTCAAGGCCAATGTTTACTCCCACTGTGGTACACAGACTCTGCAACAAAACCGCCCTTGGGGCGACGACGTCACCATCGGTCTTCTGGGAGACACCACAGCCGTGTAATACCGAGGGGCACAACGAAGTGGGTGGAGTCACTGTGGTGACGAGACCGCAATCACATGGCCAGTTTGGGGACCCACTTACAGCGCTGGGACATAATCCAGGGGCTGATGCCCCTCATGTTTGGTTGACGTATCTGTAAATGAGAATGCTCTCTCCCTCACGTCTCCCTCAAGGCAGGTAAGCCCAGCAAAGCACTCAGAACGGGGCTGGCCCACGAGCTTGGCCAGGAGCACCCACCCCCCTGCTCCCCCGAGGCGGCCAGCTATACCCCAAGTCCTTCTCGGGGCCTGGGGCACAGGCAGAGTCCATCAGACCTGCAGCCCAACGCCTCATGACCCACACTGGCCACTGAAGAGGTTTTCTGAATGGCTGGCCCACTAAAACACTACAGGAGAATGTGCCTGAGTTCGCAAGTCCAATAATAGCTTGGAAATAGAAGCCATCTGAAAATGTTCCTAAACTCGAGCTGGCCTGGCAAGGTTTGCATGCGCTTATAAACAGCAAGTGAGAGGGGAATGTTCCTGCAAGGGAAAATCGAATCCATAGGAGTGTCAAACAACTCCACTCAAACTGAGAATATTAAAATAGTATATTCTGGGCAATTATTAAATACTAAAAGAAACACAGTTATCTTAAAGTCCTACTTTTAAATTAAAAATTAAAATTGCCACAACTGGTATCCTAAGGTCTACATCCCCTTGGGTTATTACCTTACCTGTACCACAGATGCCAGGTCTTTTTTTAATGATTCCTATTTAAAACTTGTATTTAGACTTAACACGAGGACTTGGTAGTTATCCAAGCACAATTCCAGATTATACTGCAGGTGCGTGTCCAACCATGGACAGATACGAAAATACGCCTCACTTAAATGTGCTCAGACTCAAGGCATAAACTCGTACTTTAAAATCCATCCGTAGCTTTCTTTCATCAGTGAGATGCCCCCCTCATCGGGCGGGTGCTTTACCTTCCTGTGGGGGGTGACTAGCTGGACACAGGAAGGCACATTTAGGCACTAACTTCTTCCATAAAATACTTTACGTTTTCTGGAATATCCACCTCAATTTCAGGTCACTTTCTTTTTTTTTATTTTAAAAAAAGTTTTAAGATTTTATTCATTTATTTGACAGAGAGACAGACAGACAGAGGGAACACAAGCAGGGGGAGTGGGAGAGGGAGAAGCAGACTTCCTGCTGAGCAGGGAGCCCGATATGGGGCTTGATCCTAGGACCCTGGGATCATGACCCGAGCCAAGAGCAGAAGCTTAACAACTAAGCCACCCAGGCGCCCCTAGGGTCACTTTCTAGAGGAGGCAGCTGAAAGGGAATCCAGACGGTCCAAGTGAGGCAAAAGACAGAAGCATGTACATATGCTACTATCCCAACGGTTCCAACAGGTTTTCTCTTTTAAAAAAGGATTTCCGAGACCGTCTTCATGGCCCACAACAGAACATCATTTTTGCAACCGCAAGTAATGTAATGCAGAGTCATGACGGTTTTCCCCAATTCTTATTCTTAATCCAGAAAGTAAATAAAACCTACATATACCCTCCAGACTCTAATCCTATACTTCAAAAACAACTACCGGCAGAAACTTAACCCTTTGCTCTGCATGGGGCTGGGGTGGGAAGGCGAGCCCGGATCAACTATCCTTCTGAGCGAACGCCCCACAGGGCAAGCTTCTCAAGTGACATCTGAGGAGGACGCCCAATGACCCCCCAGACCCCTTCCTTAGGACCACTTTCAAAACCAAAGGGTATTATTCTAACGAGCTTGGTTTCTATTAAGCAGATTTTTCGTGATTAAGCAGACTGACCTATAAAGCCAGTCAGAGCTGCGAGTTCTGCAACAGGAAGAGGCGTGTTCCGCGGTCAGAGCAAAGACGGACGTGAGTCTGCGGGCGGCTCCTGACCGTGCGCATTTCTGGCTGCGCCAGAAGACTCCCTTCCCACAGTGATGACTCAACTTGTTCCCCAAGCCACGAAGCCCTGGACAGAGATGGTATCAAGGCCTGTATTCTACATCTAGAGTAAATAAAGCTTTAAGAAATATATATATAAGGGGCGCCTGGGTGTCTCAGTGGGTTAAACCTCAGCCTTCAGCTCAGGTCATGGTCTCAGGGTCCTGGGATCAAGCCCCGCATCGGGCTCTCTGCTCAGCGGGGAGCCTGCTTCCCCCTCTCTCTCTGTCTACGTGTGCTTTCTCTGTCAAATAAATAAAATCTTAAAAAAAAAAAAAAAGAAATATATATAAGAATGATCAACAGGATGGCACAGCTTAGAGGCAGCTCAAATCCCAACTTGCTACTTGAGACTGGTAGGACCTCCGAAAAAAAAAAAAAAAAATCACTCCCCGAACCCCCACTGGGGTCTGTGTCCCCATCTGCACACGATACCAACTTCAAGGTGTTACAGTCAAGAGTCAAGTCTGAACGATGCTTGGCACAGTCCCTCATGGCACAGAAAGCATTAGAAAGCTGTTATCAAACTTAACGAGGTTTATCAGGTCATTTCCAAAACCCCTTGGAAGAGAAAGGAACACAGGATCGGGAGGTGGAAGGAAGAGCTGGGATGCACCATGGGACTGGAAGCAGGACGGAGGTGGGAGGCACATGGTGGGGAAGCCTGGGCGGTCCCTGAAAAGGAGACTGGGCCACAGGGCCAGTGTCGCACCTACTCAAACCTCAAGCTTTGTTCCATCCAATCTTTTTTTTGATACTCTTTTCATTTTGTCTAAAAAGAATTTTAACAGTAATATGAAGGTCATCAGGCCCACCAATCTTGACCTTGCTCCTACTATGTATTTTTTATCTCCTAGCACTGTGTACTTAAAGGTCCCGCATCTTGTAGGCAAACTCCCAGAAAAATGTCAAGGCACCCGGAGGGAGGGACCCAACAGGGGCTGTGACCTTGGAATACTGGCTAGGAATCCACACAACCGCCAGCCTTCCTCTTCCCCTCTATCCCCTCTTCTTTCCATAAAGTACACATGCTTTCCTACAGCCCAGGGCTCACGCCTGGTTTCAGAATAGTCCCTTACTCCCCAACTCCCAGGTCACCCCCAACCCCCCGCCCTTCAGGAAAATGGGGCAGAAACACAGCACCTAGTCTTCGGGGAGCACACAAGTGCTTGAGCAATAAGGTGCACACATTCGTCGCCATTTCTCCCACCTCACCTCAGGAAGTCTGCAACTTGCACAGAAATTACCGGGGGCTTTAAACTACAGAAGACCCAGCCCCACCCATGGTCTAAATTAGAAGCTTGGTTGTAAGGCTTTGGAGCTGGGAGCTCAGCACCCCACCCCCCGGGCTGTGGGAGAATCACTGCACAAGAAACACGCCAGTCGCCCAACCAGCGCACCAGCCACTGCCACGTGCCCTGCAGAATCTCTCGGGACAACTCGATCCCCTCTCTGTGCTCTAGAATGAACCCCTCCATGGTGCTTCAGGAGGACAGTCACTGAAAGACGAGATCCTGAAGTGGGTGCAGCAGGGCTGGTGCCATTAGGTAGGAACAGGCCACAGGCCGCCGGGTCTCCAAAACTAGGACAAACGGCAAACCACTTCCTCTAACCACCAGCCCGGTCCTTAAATGTGGCCTTGGTATCCAAGGCAGCCTTTCTCTCGCTCACCTGCAAGGCAATCCATTTTCAAGGATAAGTGCCACTTACACTTCTTTTATGGATATAAGTCAATCCGTCTGAAGGTATGACAGCAAATCAAAATCCACCCAAGTATCAAATGCAGGAAAAGAGCTATCATCTCAGTAGGGTCACTTTAACGTATTACAAGATGGCAGTCCTCCAAATATCCACCTCAAATATGAAGCCAGAGGCATCTTCTTGACTACCCAGCCTTTGGAGAACTGTGACAGAGTGAGGTTTTCAATATTAAGTATAAATAGGAGAGACCACCAAGCAAAGGTAAGTTCCCCAAGGACCGGGATTCTGGTCCACTGACGTAGCCCAGGCACCTGAACGCAGCCCCGACGTATGGCAGGTGCTCGATAGTCTCATGTGATTCTGCACAACATCTTGCTAGAAAGCACCTGAATAAACCAAATTCAAACAGCCAGCCCAGAGAAGGGTTTGTAATCAGAAACAGTGAGAGGTGCTTCAAAAGAGCAGAAACGTAAGGCTTCAATTACTAGCCTTTTGAATTTTTTAAAATGTTTGACTCCATGAAGGGTAGAAGCAACCAGACCAAGGGCAGTTTGTTCCTGGTGGGGTGAGAGTTACTGGACCTCCTGGGGACTCTGCCACTGAGTCAGCGTCCGCACACCTGTTGCGCTCGAGCCCTGCTGTCAGCACCCGGGTCCCAAGGAGCCAGACCTGGCCCTGCTCTTTCAGTCCAGTGACGTAGTCTGCGCATAACCAAACCCGGTAAAAAAAGACCTCCTTCTGGCAGGAAAACACAGAGACTATCTGGCCCATTCCCTGCTAAGCAGATTGGGAACTAATAAGATCCACAAAGTAAAAGAACTTGCCCAAGGTGAAGCCACCCACAGCAGGGACACAGACGGGACCTGTCAGATGCATGAAGGGACGGATGAATAGCGAGCACCTGGGCCACGACGAAAAACCACTTCTCCGTCCCAGCCCAGTGCTCGACCTCACAAGGCACAAGGCCCAACTTGTCAACAGGGCACTGGGTGAGCTGAGCACCCAGTTTAGCACAACATTTAAATCAAGGGATCCTCCTCCACACCTGTCTCCGCCCCCGGGTCTCTATAACGGCAGAGCACCATTAGGCACCATAAGCCAGAGACGGGACCATGGGGCCAAGGGAGGCTAATCACCTCCGGCATCACCACCGTTCCCCCGATGCAGTAACACGCAGGGAAACGGAAGTATGAGAAAAGCAAGTGCTACAGTGGAGGACTTTATGGAACTGCTTATATACAACCGCTTTTAATTTTAAAAAACAAAAAACACAGCAATTCCACATAAGCTTAATACAAACGTTATGACTGGTTTCATTCTTCCGGGGATTCTTAAAACGAAAAGACCCCAAAGTAAACTGTTAACAAGCACAGAGGAAGCGGAGATCCCACACATGATATCCTTTATTTCCCTCTCCACAAAGTAAGTTCGCCACTGTCCCGACTGCGCGTCTACCCACTCGCTGGGATGGAAGCCATGTGACCAACATCTGGTGAAGGCCAAAAAGGACGACTGAAGAGGGGTCGTCTGGGGGGGACCCTACGTGCCGCACTGCCTACCGAGGTATGCGGCCCCTTCCTCTTCCTCCCTCACTGCTCCCAAGGATATACAAAAGCAGTCCTTTCACAAGGGTTTAGAAAGTGTTTTTATTGGTTACAATTATATAAAATTCATCACTTGAACTCCCTCTAGTTATAAAGTGCTTGCTAGCATAAAAACACTTCTTAGGCATCTAACAAGCTCCACTGATCTCTTTCATGCCAGAAGGGGAAGAACACCAAAGGACACGTCTGTCTGTAAGGAACCTCTCTCTGTCTCTCTCTCTCTCTAAAGGCTGTATTGGTGAAAATCAACGGACAACCCCTTTTGTATGTCAAATTGTAAATTTTAATGTTTTCATTAGAATAGTCTTTTATATCACTCTCCAACAAGAAACAATAAAATAACTAACAGCAAACTTCAATACAGGAACACTCTTCAGGTTAACAACTCCAACAAAAATGTAAAACGTAAATCACATATAGTACAATTGAAGTGTCCAAAACAATTTAAATAATTTTAAATATTTTATTTTTAAACTGCTACAAATGCTTTGTACATTTCAACATAAAGTCCCCATAACAGAAACGTAACAAAACGGGAATGGTTGCGAAAGGGTTAAAGTGGCACAAATTCACCAAACAAGCATCGAACTACACATTTTCAGAGGTAGATTACTTTTAAAGTTGAGAACAAAAAACAACATGAATAAAAAACCAAGCCATTTTCCACCAACTCAGTCATCAATTAAGGGGAAGGCATAGAACGCAGAGAGAAGTAACACTTACATCCACTCAGGACAAGGCCAGTTTGGGGGCTTTTTGCTCTCTTTTAGAGATGGAAGTGTAAAACCTGGCATGTAAGTTCACTTATACTTACGTGTGCACATACATCTGTAGAGGCCTACGGTGCATCCTGGCTGTAGATATATTGCTACATAGTCTCCGATAATAGCTATAAATTAGCGCCAGATAATCATCGGAGAGGATAACGTCCATCTGGATATATGAACATGACAGTGGAAGAAGCATTTTTAAAAAAAAGTCCATATCCAATCTGGTTTCCTCTCCATTATGCTGGCAATCTTCTTGCGATATATATTTAAAAAACAAAAACAAACAGAACCAATAAGCTGAGAGAAGCTAAACGCCTCTCTGTATAGAACTCACTTAAAAGAAAGTCATCAAGAGCTGGTGTGTGACCAAGACATTTTAGAGCGCACGCGTCAGAATTTGCCATCCCTGAAATCGACAGAGAACTAATCATAAACCACAACTTGCTCTGCGAGGTTAAGTTCCAATCATTCCCTTCTCTGTTGTGTGCCAAGACCCAGGGCTGTGCTTAGGTCTGAGCCCCCAGTGCCGTGGCCACATGCCCTCCTCCTTGTACCCTGATCGCCCGGGAGCCCAGCGCACGTGCCTGGGCTCTGGCAAAGCGGCGATCAGACCCTAACCAGGGCAGTGAGAAGCCTGCCGACAGTCAGTCGTGTGTCAGGATTTTTGAGTCAGCTTCAACTGGTCTTGCCAGCGTGGTAGATCTCGTATCCTCGGCCGTAGTGCTTATCTTAAGTGGAGCATGCAAGCTTTATTTAGTCAATTAAGGTCTGCTTTGTCTGGGGGGGCTTTTCTACAGGAAGCTCCTAGAAAATAAGGAAACTGAAGATGAATGGCAACGTCCCACCACCTGACATGACTTGACCATGCTAACGGAACGGTGCATAGACCGGTCCACGAATGTCATTATGACAGCAACAGAAGGACTCTGAAGGTGCACAGGAACTTGGGTAGCCAACTTAGAAGAGGCTGGAAGGGACCACAAGCAGGTCTCTTTGGAGCGGTGTGTGGCAGAGACAGGTATGTGAAAACTCAGCATCACCGTGTATTTTAAATCAATCCATGGCCAGCAGGAAAACATGGTCTTCTCAGTCTTTAAGTGTTTAACGGGTACACAGTATTTTTTTTTTTAAGTTGCTCTAAAAGAAGCATTAAAGAACAGTTAAGAACACCTTGAAATTTACAAAGACCAGAGATGGTCTTGGTCTTTCCTCCTTACAGCAGGTGGAAATGAGCCCTTAGCAAAAGATCTAACTCCAGTCCCACAACACACAGGTGGGCTCTGGCCACTGACTGTGGGAGGTGAGCCCAACACAGAGTAGGGCACGCTGGGCTGACAGCTGTCCCAGGACCATCTAAAGATGGGTGGTATGCCTGGTGTCCTCTGCGGCTCTGTGCTAAGAAGAGACTTGGAACATGTGTCTTTGTTACACCCTGACTGGCACAATGTCTTGTGCTCCAGGAAATGACCAACTGGCAAATTCTGCTGAGCCCTCAGTAGTCAGTGGGAAACTCTGACTTCATTCACACGGCTTGAGAAACTGTGGAATCCTCAACTGGCATTCAAATGCAAAATGTCCGAGGGCTAGGGACTAGCTCTCCATCACAGTCTGTTAGGCTGAGACACACAGGAAAAGGATGTATGGCCAATTCGGTGCGAGTCCTTGAATATGCAATGCGCCAAGTAAAGCAAAATCACGGAAAAAACCAAGGAAAGCAGCTCCTTCTAAACATGCGCCATGAAATCATCCCTGAATAAAATCTGCAAGCGGAAATATAGAGAAGGGACGAAGACGACAGCTAAAACAATTCCTTTCCAGTGTAATACACCCAACACGGAGGGAGGATGAGGCTGGCTTTCTAAGAGCTCTGGGCTGGACAGCGATGACCCCCCAGCTGCCCAAGGCCAGAGCTTAGAAATCCCAGTTTTACAGCAAATGCACAACAAGGTGCGAAGAAGATCACAAACCAACTCTCTGAAGAAATGCCCACTCTTGGGCGCAGATAATTAAACTATGAAGTCCTACGGAACATGTTGATTTTTTCACTTCCCAAAAATACTTCACAAATCTGTGGTCACCCTAAGCAGCCCTCTCCCCCTCCACACCTCTACCCCAGTGTAAGACACACGTCCTTTCTTCAGATGTGCCCACAGTACAGTGCCAGCAACTCATGCCACCAGGAAGGGGAGTCCTGCTGCCACCATCTACCTGCTGGAAATAACAGCAATGTTTTCGTATCAGACTCTTCAGTGTTTCCTTTTAGGCCAAATCCATTCCAGCCATGGAACCCTCTATTAACTATCAAATAAAGCAAAATTATTAAGATTAACTGGAGCAAAGAGACAAAATTTTATTAGGCACTTTGGTCCTTTGAAGTTTTCAGGGTTCTTCAAAAAGCACTGGATGAATAAGAGGCCAAGTGAATGAACTTCATACATGTATAATCACTCAGAGAGTTTACCTTCATTGTACTTTAATTTTGCATAACCTCACCCTTGAACTGTATAAATGGGATACGGTACAAAATGAGCGATGTGTTCAGGTGACACTGCAGACAAAAAGGGATGCAGAGTACATTCTAGAGCATCAACCACCTGGGAGGCGTTTTTAGTAAAGTCTATGAAAATGATGGCATTTTCTGGTTCTTTAACCTTGAAAAGGACTCGGTTCAAGAACATCCTGTTGCCGTGGAACTTCCAGAATACAGACGGGGTACAAACAGGTACACAGTTAAATTGCCACAGGCAGGCAGCTTGAAGAGCTGAGAAACAGGTGCGCATTGTTGCTGGGGCTAAGCTCCGAGATGCTATGTCAGGCATATGCCATGGCCGGAGACCAGACGCCGATCTGGAACTACCGTGACGGATTATTTAGTTCACTCATTAAAGTCGCTCTTTAAAACTGTGACCCTTCCTTCCTACAGTCAATTATTCCTATCAGCCTTGGCTGATGACCCTCTCTACATCCTTCTTCAGCCATGACTTAAGGCGCACCTGCACCAAGGACTCTGCTCATCAACTGTGCAGTGACCACAGCACCTTGGCGTCCTCAGGACTCTCCGAGATGGCAGTCACTCCCCAGAATTCATTCTAACGCTTTCACTCCTCAGAATTCATACTAATGCTTTGCCTGAAACACCAGAGTTTTCAGACACTCAAAGTTACAGCCAAGAAAGCCTAGAGCCGAGCAGCTCGTCACTCTGAAGGGACAAGATTTGGAAGTTATTTTGCAGCAATTCTATCTGATGTTGCCTGTGTCACATGGGATTCACCCGGAGGCATCATCCAGGAGCAGGGATTCCGAGAACACACATCAGCTCAGGTTACCTGAGTAACTTGGAAAGTCTGAAAAGTCCGTATGACAAATTTAACCACTGCCCTGTGTTTTTAATGTGTCACTGAGAACAGTTCTTAATGCGGGGGGGACACAGAATAAAACGGTGAAGTCACCTCCACCCTAGATGAATTCTTCTGCCATTACCAGGGGGAACAAAGGCTACTGACACACCCGCCTGAGGGACCTGCCAGGCTCTGCGCCCCCATGCAAGGCTCTCAGCGCTCCCTGCTCTCCTTTCCTCGGAATCTGGCCCATTTCTTATCCTCTGTCTGGAGAGGGGAATGCGTGGGGAGACATAAGGCATCTTAAAAGGAGTACGGTGTCGTGTGTTTCTTTTAACCAATGAGGCAACTTTTTCAAATTAAAACACGGTAAAAGAAACCATGAATAATAAAAGCATGCTCGATTATTGTAACTATGCTCCAGTCACAGAAATATTAAACAAGACTGCAGTGTGGTTTCAACGAACTCGGTGATCCAACAACCTTAACCATGAGCAGCGATGATCTATGGTCCAGAAATAACACAAAGTGACATTGAGATATGACCCAAGATATGAAGGAAGCGTGAAAACATTTCATCTTTTCGTAACAGGGTACTTTTGAGAGCGTTTTCATGGTTTCAAATTCAATTCACAACCGGCCCTATCAAAGAAACGGTACCACTCGGTGAGTCCTAGATCTGACACAAAAGCTGGAATTTCAGGTCTGAGGCAGTCAAAGCAGTGTGACCCTTCTTCATGCCTCCAACTGAACCAACAGCTACTTCCTTTAAACGCTTATGTCAAAATTCTACAGGAAAAAAGGAAAAAATAGCCATTGGGCAAGAATACTGTGTTCTTCCAACCGTCTTCCCCCCCGCACTGGTCAGCTCGGACTTCCTCTGGCCCTGGAAGACTCAGCTTACCTGAAGTCCTTCAGCTCCTGCTTGCCACCGCTGTCCTCCCTCCTGCTGTCCCCCGGGTCAGCAGCGGCTGCCAGCTGGAGGCTTCGGGTGACCGGCCCCCCACTCCGTTCTCTAGATTTTACATTGAACCGGTCTGTTCTTTTCTTACTGGCCAAAGCGGACTTGCTCTGCAGGACGGCTTTGCTCTTCTGCACCCGCACGTGTAGGCCGCGGGCCGTCTTGCTCGCGAGTGGAGCAGAATGATTCTTGGCCACAGCTTTGGGCTTCTTCCCCTCAACGTGAGTTATTTTGGCCATTCTGATCGGGCTCGAGTTCCTTAAGGAGGAGCTTGGCTTTTTGGACTTGACCGAAGCCGCGAATTTGACATTCTGCTTGGACCTGAAGGACGAGGAGGGCAGCGGGACCGGTGCGGGGCCCGAGCTGCGTGCTCTGGTCTTGCCCAGAGGAGCCTGTGTGCTCTGCATCTTAATCTCCGCGTCCGCCGTCCGTCGACGGTGGCTGCTGCTGTTTTTGTCGCTACTTGCAGGTGAGGAGTGCCCGCCTTTCTTGGATGAGTGGGAAACTTTTTTTTTGGAAGGAGAGAGCGGTTTTTTGGGACAGCTGAAGGCAGCGTGTTTGTTCAGGCTCCCGATGTACGTGAACTCCCTGTTACAGTACGGGCAGATGTGCGAGGACGACTCACAGGCGGTTTTGAAGTCGGCCTTCTGCTTCGCAGATTTGTTTTTCTGAAGGATTGCTTTCTGGACCAGCTGGTTTTTTTTCTTCAATGCGTTTAGTTTGAGCTTGTTTGAGGACATTTTGCTGAGCTCGACGCTAAAGTTCAGTCTTTTGGGCTGTCCCATTCGTCTGAAGGCGTTCTTCCCGGAGTTATCGAGAACCACCACACCGTTTTTGGGCTGGACAGTCTGCTTCAAGGGCACTGGGTTTTTCTTAGGGGTATACCTCTTCTTGTCACTGGCCGAAGCACACGCCAGGATGTGTCTATGCAACTCCGGCATGTTGTCAACACCCTTCCCGCACTTTGTGCAGCGGATGGCAGTGGTGAACGTCTGTGGAATATTGTGTGTAGTGAAATTTGTGGCCGTCACACCGATGCCCATGGGGTTCCGGTGATGGTACTGAAATGGGGGTGGTTTAAAGCTCGGGTAATGCTGATTGAGCCCCAGTCGGACATCCGGGTCTTTCGTCTTTATGCCAGAAGCCATTATTTTTATGGTTGTGTAAAGCTCTTCGGAGGAATCATTCAGCTCTTCTTCTTCTTTTGACGCCTCTAAAGGATCTTCTGGCAAACTCTGCATGTGCTCTCGATGGGCCTTGCTGGGATCGGTGAAATTCTGGGGCCTCAGGGTGCCGCTTTCAAACTCATGGTGGGTGCACACCTTGTCTGGGTGGAGATCTCGCTGGTGCTGCTGCAAATTGCACAGAAAAGCAAATTCTTTTTTACAAACTGAACACACAAAGATATTCCCAACGCCATGAAGCAAAAAGCGATGTTCTGACAGATCAGTTTTAGCCTTAAAGAGCTGCACACAAAATTCACATTTGAAGGGCCATTCTTCAGCATGGACAGATAAATGTTTGGTTAGATCTTTAATGGAAAGAAAAGGTGATTCACAGACATTGCAGACGAAGTTTTTGTTGAACGTTTCCTGAACAACCTCCTGTTCAACTGCAGACTGGGCTTCTTCCCTGGGTTTCGGATCGTCATTCTCTAGTTCCTCCTGCTTGAAGGTTATCATGGGGAGAGAAGCTTCCAGATTATCCCCAGAGGAAACAACAGAGGATACTGCTGAGAGTGGTGGCGGCGAGGGGGAAGAGGAGGAAGACGAAGAGGAGAAGGAAGAGGAGGAAGACGACGAGGAAGACGACGAGGAAAGGGTGGGGGGTCCGGGCGAGGCAGCAGACGTGAGCGGCTCCACAGAAGGGATGGGAGACGGTGACGGAGACACTGTAGGGGAGAGAATGGGAAGCGGGGACTGCACGGTGGCATTCGAGAGAGGAGAGGGACACGGACGGGGAGAAGGCCCGGAAGCGGGGACCGGAAGAGGGGCAGTAGGAAGGAGCGGAGGCGGCGGCGTGGCAACAGTCAACAGCGGAGGACAGGCCGGCGGGGGAGAGGGGTGCGTGGGGGTCAGGAGAGGAGGCAGCTGCCCAGAAGAAAGGGGAGAGGTCTGCGGGGCAGGTGAGGAAGGAGAGACATCGGGTGGGGACTCAGCCACAGGGGCCGGTAAACTGGAATCCGGGCCAAGGCCAGTGTCTGGCTGGGGATCCAGGGACTGACAAGGACTCGGGCTCCGCGTCACATCCGCAGCGCTCTCTACGGGTAAATCGAGGCCATTGTACTCATTGAGAAGAACCTTCTGCAGCATGCACGTGGTTGGTTTCTTTTTCTTCACAGCACTGCAGGCTTGCTGCACCAGATGGTTTCCGTTGAACTCCTTGCCTTCCGAGTCGCCACACGGCTTCTTATGCACGCTGAGATCCAATACAGATTCCCACTGGACGGGAGTCTTGCCTGTGCCCTCAGCCTTCTGTTTGACACCGCTGGATAAATCCAGAGGCTGCTGGTTGCACACATTGCTGAAAGTAGAACTGGCTGCCCACTCCTTGGATACTGGATATTCGTCAAAGCACGGCGGGCTCACGGCTTCTCTCTCCTCTCTCCCAGATAAACTCCACGCCGGTGAGTTGCTGTGGCTTTCTAATTTGGGCTTTTTGGAACCTAGAACTCCATCAGTCCACGCTGCTTTGCCATCACTCTGCTTTGCAAAGTCTCGAAGGGCGGGACTGTGCTGCGGGGAACTGGGAGGAGAACTGGTCCGCCGCTTAAACCTGCTCGAGGTCACGGGGAGCATCGACGCGGGAGCAGACACACAAACAGGCCCTAACTTCGGGATTTCAGTCGTGGAAATGCCTGTAGGAGGAGTTAGCTTGTCCTGGGTCTGAAGAAGTTGTTTGAGCTTCGATGACAAGTACACGCTTTTCTCTTTGTGGAAAGACACGGCCTCTGACGTGGCTATGGTGAGAGGCAATAAGGAACACGAGGGCACCGAGGGGTCAGGCTCCGTCTCAGCTTTGATTTTAGGTAGTGTGGGAGGACTCGCGGTTCTCCGTTTCTTGGACTCACTGTTTGTGCTGCTGGAAGGCTCTTTAGGAAGATCATCTGCTAGGGAGGCCTGTGCAGTCTTGACGTTTTGGGTGATCTCCACCGTGACCGGAGTAAGCAGACAATTTATCCCGTACAAGTCCGCCGAGGCTGACTCCATCTCGATGACGTCACAGTTACTCGTGCTGCTGCTGGTCTGAATTTTGCCATCAATATAGAACTTCAGGTTTTCCGAGATATTGCTGGAGATATCCATGATGTACACGTCATCTGCCTCCCCATCCTCCTCGGGCTCTGTGCTGGGCACGTAGACACTCGGGGCGGGTGGGGTGGGCTCCGCGGGAGGGCGCGGCTCCTCCAGGAGGCCCCCTTTCCGCCGCACGCCCTTGGGAATCAGGTGACGCTCGTGCACCCTGCGCTGATGCCGTCTCATATTTGTGTGCGTCCCAAAAACCTTCTTACAGTATTTGCACGGATGAAGCTCCTTGACTTCCCCATTTTCTTCTCCAAAAGAAGACTGGATGGTCTCTTGGGGGGCCTTCTCTGGATGCGCGAGCAGCGAGTCCTGCCCGAGCCCGGACGGCGGCGAGTCATCCTTCGCGGCAGCCCCGTCCCCAGGCGCCCTGCCGTCGGCCAGCTCTTCGGGCGGCTGCAGCGGGACACTGGGCTTCCGCTTCAGCCCCGCCTCGTGGCGCCGCTCGTGCCGCCTCCGGTTGATCTGCGTGCCGAACGCCTTCCCGCAGTACTTGCACTTGAAAGCATGATTGACCGTGGATATGTGAATGTGCATGTGCCGTTCGAGCCCCTGTTTGGTCGTGAACTTCCTCTCACAATGCTGACACGGAAACAGAAATGTCTCGAACAGATCGCCGTTGGCCTCTTCTTTAGTTTTGGGAGTTCTGGGAACAGGTGAAACCTCCAGAGAGCCCGCAAGCGTTTCTTTTGAAACATTTTTTGGTTCTTCTAATAAATCTTCTGGCTTCTCATCACATCGTATTTCTGGCTCTTTCGCAGAGCTTTCATTTGGCATGTCTGCTTCCTCCTCCCCCTCTTCCTCCAGCTCGTCCTCCTCATCTTCTTCCTCTTCCTCCTCTTCCTCCAAATCATTCCCCTCACAGTTCGTGGCTTCTGGCTTCTCGTCTGGTTCTGTGTGGGGCTCACAGGTGGCGGGGGGAGCTACCAACTCTGGAAGCACATCCTGACTGACCGCCTCCTGCAGAACGGCGGTCTGCTCCGCTGCTGAGACTGAGGGCTTCTCGTCCTCTTCTTTGGGACCTAGAAGGCACAGGGAAGCAGAAGCATGGGTGTGAGGACGAAAACTAGCCACTTGAGGATCAGTTCTTAGTATTCAAACAATTCCTCTTATCACTCTTGGGAATCAGGTGACGATTCCCGAAGATGGGTGTGGGAGACTATGACCAGCAACCGAACGCTCTAGCTCCTCGTGTATGAAGCTACAGTGGACAGGAATCCATTCTGTTCATTTACTCAACAAACATTCACAGACCCCCTGCCACGTACCAGGCAACACGCTGTGTGGTGAGGATACGTGTACGAACACAGTGTGCCCACGTGGAGCTCCAAGTCTCTTCTGTGTTCAGTCACACATATGTAAATTCCATTTTGTTGACGGAAAGTGTTATTATTTAAAACTGTGCTGGAGGGGAGCCCGGGTGGTTCAGTCAGTTAAGCGTCTGCCTTAGGCTCAGGTCATGATCCCAATGTTCTAGGGTCGAGTCCTACACTGGGCTCCCTACTGGTCCCTCTCCCTCTGCCCCTCCTCATGCTTGTTCTATCTCACATGTACCCTCTCTCTCAAATAAATAAAACCTCTAAAAAAACAAACAAACAAAAAAAAACACTGGCATCTGATACTGACACAGTACGGGATCCGGATCCAGTATGCAATGATACCAGATATATCAGGAGTCTGGTCGTGAACTCTAATTCCTCTTGATTCCTAACTGAAACTAGGAAACTGTAAATCACATCACCAGGTTAGGTTCTTCATAGGTTGTCTGGAACAGAATGATTCTCTCCCTCCTTCCCAACCAAAACTATATATTTAGAAGCTAAGACATTTCCCAAGACTAATCAAATTATTAAAAACTCAGGAGCTGTGGAGAAAAGGAACCCTCATGCACTGTTGGTGGGAATGCAAACTGGTAGAGCCGCTATGCAAGACAGTACTGGAGGTTCCTCAAAAAAGTAAAAAAATAGGGACGCCTGGGTGGCTCAGTTGGTTAAGCAGCTGCCTTCGGCTCAGGTCATGATCCCAGCGTCCTGGGATCGAGTCCCACATCGGGCTCCTTGCTCATCAGGGAGCCTGCTTCTCCCTCTGCCTCTGCCTGCCGTTCTGTCTGCCTGTGCTTGCTCTCTCTCCCTCTCTCTCTCTCTGACAAATAAATAAATAAAATCTTTAAAAAAAAAAAAAAGTAAAAAAATAGAACTACCCTACGATCTAGTAGCTGCACTACCGGGTTTTTACCCCCCAAAATACAAAAACACTAATTCAAAAGGATATATGCACCCCTATGTTTACTGCAGCATTATTTACAACAGCCAAGCTGTGGAAGCAGCCCAAGTGCCCACCGACAGTTGAATGGATAAAGACGATGTGGTGCGCGCGCACATACGTGAATATTACTCAACCGTAAAAAAGTATAAGATCTTGCCATTTGCAACAACATGGATGGAGCGAGAGAGTCTAGTGCTCAGCAAAGTTGGTCAGTCAGAGAAAGATGAATACCATATGATCTCACTCAAGTGTGGAATTTTAAAAAGAAAACAAATGAGCAAAGGGGAAAACAGAAAAAGACAAACCAAATAACGGACATCTCTTAACTACCGAGAACAAACTGGTGGTTACGGGGGGTTGGGGGGGCCACAGGTGAAACAGGAGATGGGATTCAGTGCAGTGTAGTGATTCAGTAGTTCTGTACAGGCCTCTGCTCATGATGGGAAGTGTCACACTGGAGGTTAACTGTATGTTAACTATATGAAACCAGTGTCATACTGGATGCTAACGACACTGGAATTAAAGTAAAAACTTAATAAAAAGAAAAAAGAAGAAACCCACCTGAGCCCAGACAGGTGGTCAGGGAGGGACTCACTAGTAAGAGGACAGCGGAGCAGAAGTCTAAAGAAGATGAGTTACGCAAATATCTGGGGGAGGGAAGCCCTCCAGACAGAGGAAACAGCGGATGCACAAGCTCTGAGTCAACAGGTTAGATGTGTTCAAACAAACAAACAAACAAACAAACAAAAACAACCAGCAAGAAGTCAAAAGGTCTGGAGTGAGAAGGAACTGAGCGATTAAAAAAAACTCTAGGTGGACCAGGATGAAGGCAGGGAGAGGTGGTGGGAAGTGGTCAGACACTGGACAGATGTATTTTGTTTTGTTTTGTTTTTAAGATTTTATTTGACAGACAGAGATCACAAGTAGGCAGAGAGGCAGGTGGGGGGCGGGGGGGAGCAGACGCCCCGCCGAGCAGAGAGCCCGATGTGGTCCTCAATCCCAGGACCCTGAGACCATGACCCGAGCCAAAGGCAGAGGCTTAACCCACTGAGCCACCCAGGCACCCCTGGACAGATGTATTTTGAAGATGAAAGGCTAACAAGATTGCTGACTGGCTGTGGGGGGGGGGGGGGGGGAGGGAGGGAGGGAGAGAGGGAGGAGCCAAGGAGGGTTCCACAGCTACTGGAATAATCCTACTTACTGAAAAGACTGAAGGAAAGTAGGTCTAGGCAACGCCCCGCCCCACCCCCGCTCTGTGAGTGTGTGTGTTGAGGGGGAATCAAGAGTTACTTTGGAGACACAAACACACTGACACACACACCTGAGTAAAGATATTATTAAGTCATCTGTTTTGTAGGACTTAAGTTCAACAAAGAGGCTGAGCCCAGACTGTACAAATTCTCAAACTGTAAGTGGTATTTGGAACGAGGACTGCACGCGGCCACCTGAAGAATGAATGCAGACAGAAGAGGGGTGGGAAAATGGTCCCCCAGAGGACTCCAGTACTTACAGAAGAATGGCCAGTGAGGTTATCTGGAGAGCCGAGAAGAGTAAAGAAAGTTCCAAAAGGAGGGAGCAATCAGCTGTGTCCGGAACTACAAATGGTTTGGCCAAGAAGAGGACAGGGCTCAACATCCAATTTACCAAGGTGGAGGTGTGGTGGCGGTGACAACAGTGGGGACAAATGCCTAATGGAATTCCTAAGAGAAGGGACAGGGCTGGGAGACAGGGAGACTATAGTGAAGCTATCAAGGAAAGCAGAGAAGTGGAGAAGTGGCTGGGAAGAATCACAGGAACAGCAAGGGACTCGAAGCCAGGTCCTGTCACAAGCCCATTTAATGCTGACAGCGCTGCTGTCTGTACAGTCCCACCCGAGTCCCTGCTGAATTAGGCCCCTTTTAAGAAAACGGAAAACGTGTTAAGAAAAGCTTTGTAAAGGACGCAGAGCCACTCTGACCGCTGGCTCCCCGCTCACTGCGCCGGTATTTACTACATGCCTGTACTGGGTGCACGTGACTGTCCAGACCCTTATCCTCACAGAGCTTCACCTTCAGCCTCGGACAAGTAGGCAGGCACCAAGACTGTCATGAATGACCAGCCATGCTTTGGGATTAGTACGGGCTGCTACGGAAGCATGGAGAAGCACCCAACAACCACTTCGCTCATCAGGGAAGGAATGCATCTTAGACAAAGGACTGAGCCGACTGAACCTGGAGGTCAAGGACAGAAAAGGAAAAGCAAACAGGAGGAATCAAAACATGTCACACACTGGAAATTAGTGTGGACTTACTTGGGGGCAGTGGGGCTCCATGAAGGCATTTTAAAGCAACAGAGCGTCATATGGGAGACTTGGCAGCAAGATGGCGTATGGGATTGGGAGGAGGACAGTCCTGAAGGCTGGAGACTAATTCCAAGGAGGGGGTACTAGAAGGGAGAGACTAAACGATGGAAATGGAAGGAAGCACTGGACAGAGGAAAGAGCAGCCAGACTGTCAAGAGAAGACACCTGTCAACAGACCCGGTGACCACCCTGATGTGGGGGGAGGGGCTAAAAAGGCCAACCATTCCCAGCTCGGCAAACACCAGGTATTCGTGAGGAGCTCACATGCTCAGCCCTGCCCCCCCGCCCCGGGGAATTCAGTCTTACTTTTACCTGTCCACTACCTCTCTCCCAACAGACCAGCCTTCTCTCCCCGAAAACAAACTTCATTAATCCCACGATTTCCCCACAGACAGGGACACCAGTCATTTGATGGTGGCAGGAGCTAACTCCCTTTCCACATACATTTTCAACAAAGACTCAGCATCTTGCTAAAAAAAAAAAAATCAAAATGAGACAACAGAAAATGAAAATAACATCTCTAAGGCTTAGTAATTTTAGAGTCCATTTTTATCCAAAATCTGTGGTTTTTGTTACAAGGGGGGAAAAAAATTCTTTCCCTTTGATTGGTAAACAGTCCCAGACTTAAAACTGTCCAAAGTTTTACGGAACAAAACACTCAGAGCTCTATTAATTAACTAGTAAGGCCCACACCAACGTGTATCCACACACCCGATGAGGTCTGCTGAATTTTAAAAATAAAGGAAGGTTTGGGGAACACAAAGAAGAGTCAGGACTGTTTGCTCAGTACACAGACTGCTTGCTGAGGACAATGCGGAACATTCAGGAGAAGCTGAGGAACCAATCACACTTGGACCAGCTACTCCACAAACAGGTTAAGTATTAGGTACTTTTCTTCCTCATAGGACCAAACATCGTGTCAGGAATAAATAACCTGTCTTCAAATTACTGAAGGCGAGAGGGGGCTGTTGGATTTTCTTTAATTCTGCCACAAAAGGCACTAAGGTTCTTTAGTATCTGTGCTGTCATTCAAACAAAAGTCTTAATTAGCAAATCTGCTATCAGCACACAGAACTTGGTGTCACAAGGCTCTAGGAAATCAACCTGTCTGTTCTTGCTTCATAAAATGCCACAGGATATAATCCTTTACGAATGTCATCGCAAACAGTGCTAATAAAGTGGTTTGTTAAAAGGTATCCAAATACTCTGGTTTCTCTTCAGATCACATCAATTTTTCGCCCTTTTTAAAAGGCATCCAAAATACTTTGTTGGGTTTTTTCCTCTACAAATATTTCTTGGAAGAGTCACAAGCCTATACTTTGAAATTTGCCTGTTTGGGTCACTACAGACACTTCTTAGAAAGCTCCAGTCTGCACATATTTGCCACATAACAAATTATGACAGGCCTCCTTCATTTCTATTATCAAAGGTCTCAATATGGTCGCTCAGCTGCAAGGAGCACAGAGCAATCTGCCTTCCTGATGAATTTGCAATCCATGCCTCTCTCTCTGAATTCTCACCTCGTGGAGGGCCTAGAATATCAATCCTCAGAAGGGATGGTAAGAAAATCTGGTATGGAGAAACACGAAGAAATAAAATAGGAATTTAATTTCTAACAAAAAACAAGGGGTGTGATCCCGGGGTCCTAGGATGAGCCCCACAGCTCCTTCTGACCCCCTCCACCCCCACTCATCCTCCCTCTTTCTCTCTCAAATAAATCTTAAAACACACACACACACACACACACACACACACACACACAAACAAGAATACTCTTCACTCCGTACACTTTTCATGCTGATATATAAAATCAAAGGTGTATGATATTTCAAGTGAGTTTTTAACTGAAGTGCAAACATAACAATATAAGGATATAAATCATAAGCATACAGCTAGATAAAATACTTTGGAGTAAACACACTGACACGCCCCCACGCAGCTCAGGGATGGACTAGTGCCAGTGTCCCCGAAGCCTTCTCAAGCCCCTGCCAGTCTCACTTCAATCACCAGAGATTTGTTTTTGATGGTTCTGAACTTTAAAAATTATTTATAAGTGTCATCATATAGTATATGTTTCATTTCATTTTAACCAGGGAATAATTCCGTTTTCAACAAAGAAGGTCTTTAGTAATATTTTTAAGGGGAGGTAGGATGTGGAAAGCTCAGTTCGCCATATTAAATTCAGGGAGCCTTTTGCTGTTAACCCTTTCCAGTTCTTGGGTGAAGTCTCAGAAGGGCATCCCAAGGAGATTTACAATAACTTCTCATACATACCGAAATCATACAAGGCCAACTTCCAAGCTTACCTTCTGCAGAATCTCTCATATTTGCAGAAGCAGAATCTGGCTCACTTGTCTTCAGCTGTAGGTCTTCGGTTTTGTTTGCTTTGTTTTTACTTTCCTGGGATTTTTTCTTCCCTAAAACACAACATTTATTTATTTACTTATTTACGCACTCACTATCAACCTGAATTCTCGAAAAAGACAATTACTAATCCAACGACAGCAAATGGCAGATTTCTAGGCGATCGTATCAGATTTCTAAAGAAAGGAACAGACGATGAATCAGAATACTTTTAAGTCGTGTCAGAGAAAAAAAAAGAAACCCATAATCCTGTATTCTTGGGCATGAGTTCCCCTACCAAACTAACATATCATCTATTCCAGAAAAGTTAAAAATATTGATGTTGGAGGAAAATGAGAGTGATAACTAACATCGAGTTTCAATACCACACAAATAAGGACTGGCAAAAGTCTGTGAGAAGCACACCGGGGAAAAACAAGACAATAGAACCTGAGCTCCTTTTAGTTAAGACATGTGTATCCGTAACTGTGGAGCAAAACGGCAGGAGGAGGCTCCGCTGAACTGCCAAGGACGCACGCCTATGCGCAGAGGCTCCAATACCAAATGCAGAGTAATTAGGAATAACTAACTCCATGTCGAGCGGGCATGAATCCTGAGGGTGCCCATGGACTGGACTCCAGGTCCAGTACAATTCAGGATTCCCTCAACAACGGGAAGAATGGAATTCAGGAAACACTAACTGGATTCCCACCACTACCACAGCTCAGGAGGTAAGATTAAAATGCAATGCACTTCTGACAAGCTAGAACAAGGAGCTCAGGTCACCAAGATACTCAATACGGATAAGCAATTCTCCAGAAAAGTACCAGTACCGAAGGTTTGGAAGCTCAGTCTCTTTGGGATTTAACCAGAATCTGTGGCCCTTCTTTGGTATTTTTTAAATTCCGAGTTTCTTTGTCCTGGTAGCTCTTGCTTTTCAGTTTTCAGATTCAGAACAGGTTCTTCTTCATCCTCCCCAAACACTCCTTCCCTCTCCTTCTGCAATGCGGGGCGGTCCTTCCTCTTTCAGAACAAGGTTCGTGACACCTTTTTGTCTGAACTGGCAAAATGAGGAGTGGAAACTACTCACTGCTCCTGGAAAAGGATCACTACGGAGGAGCAGCATTAACTAAACTATAGACGACACATGAAAATGAGGTGAGAGATACAAATAACACTGAAAAGTTCAGAAAATGGAAACATCCATCATAATATGAATCAAATAATCCTAAAAAACACCATCAAATTTTGATAAATAATTAAGAGATGAAACGGGGGGGGGACAATATACTCAATAATTGGCCAATACTGTTTTAAATCCCTAATTCTTTGGTCCATGAAAAAAAAAAAATGCTTTGATGCTTTCTGCCAAGACATAAGGTAACAGTCTGTGCAAATAAATTCCTGGTAACACCTCCATCCCTCATTTCCAAAGGCACCTAAAATGGGACTCAGGACCCAAGCAAGCACTTCCCTGAAACCACATTCTGGTGGGAACAGAAGCCAAGAGCCTGCAGGGAAGGATTATAAAGCAATCTCCCTCTATAAAGGGCAAGGACACAAACGACACCGACACCGCTCCACAGCAGAAGATGTAAGCTCCTCTTGCAACTCTTTCTCCCTTGGTCAACTGAAGGGCACGAAGCCCGAATGTGATGACGACAAGGCTCCTGAGGAATCCGGCTGTGCTTCAGGACGCCTACATTCCACCTACTTCCAGACAATTTTCTTATCCTCCTGACAAGAGACGCCCTTCCCCGTGTGCGATGCCCAGTCCCTATCAGATCACTGGGCGCAAACAACACAGGTAGAAAGGATTCCCGGCTACTAAGACAGTTCCTCTAACGCCACAGTTCCTGTCTGCTGAGATCCCTGGGAGGACTCCTGAGCCGCAGGGTGCTTAATTTGAAAGTTAGATTCAGGAAAGTTTTTCCCCTGAATCACTAACACAAAAGTATTTTAAGACATCACATACCACCTCATGTACCCCAAAGTGCCCAAGGAATGACCCTTTCTTACCACCTACTCTCTACTTTGCACAGGCCTGAGTTTTTGGAGTAAGTAAAGGTGGAGGTACAGTGTACACTTTGCCTGGTACACAGGAAGCTTAGGGACATTAAAACAAGTCACACTGAAATTTAACAGAAAAACAGATGTCCTTTATTGTAATAGAATCCCTTAAAAAAGCAATTCAGAGATTTTCTGCAGCCTCTCAAGAGCTATACAAAGCTGGTTAGCAGGTCATGCAAAAAAACTGGCCTGTACGTAAACAAGAGTATTAAATACGTGACGTTCCTAGATTTATAATACAACAGCACAACCTTAATAATATCACTCACTAATACATACTCAGACTGAAATCACACGACTATCTAAAAGCCAAAAGTACCACTTTAAGTTTCATTCCTGGCCTGAAAGAATATTAAAACATCTAGCTGATAATGTCCATGTCTGCTTCTGGCCTCCGCAAACCTAATCAGCAAGAAGTGCCCCCCGCCCCCCTCCAGCTGTCCTCTTTAAAAAACAAGACCAGGAAACCTTGATGCCCTGTGAAGAGAAACCACCTGAAGCAGGGACATGTGCATCCTACTGAGAGGGCCACAGGCTGCCTGGGCATCCCACGAATCACACCCTCCCCGGGGGGCTGTCCCATGTACTGGAGGACACTCAGCAGCACCCTGGGCCTCCACCCACTATATGCCAGGAGCACCCCCACTTTTAACTGTGACAAGCCAAAGTCCCCAGACATGGCCAATGTCTGGGATGGGGGTGGGAGGTCTCCCCAGGTTAAGAACCACTGGGCTGAACCAATACAATACAGGTCACCAAACACATAATGGGGCTCTGCAGTCTATATATTTAAGAATTTTAAAAGTATGTGAATACCACTAATAAACCACTTGTAAAAACTAAAGAAAGGGACAATTAAATGTACTCCTGAGTATCTCTGGTGAACACCGACAGACTTAATTTACCATAGAAATAAGCCTATCATAAATCTAATTATCATTTGTTCGTGAGACAGAGATTCCCAGACACATGAAATGATATAATCTTAATCAGAACCATCTGACACTTGAGTTCCTTCCCATTAGGACCGCAGACCAGAGATGAAGGGGCTACCAAAACCACCTGCCCTACCTGCTCTTCTGAGAGAAAAATGAAGGCCAGAGCCCCAGAGGGACCAGCTAACCAGTCTACGAGAGAACAGAAATTAGAGCCCAGGTGTCCCGACTCACACTCAGGCATGCTTTGGTGTCACTCACAAAGCCAAATACTGCCGTAACGGGTGGGAGAACCTGCTACATCTCCTTAAGTAAGTAAATTTCTTTTCCTGGTACTTTGGTTTCTGTTCTACTTGTAATCAAACTAAAAGAGAAAACAAAAATAAGCCTAGAGCCAAAAACCACCTCTAAGGACGCTTACACAAGGGTGCGGGGACTTCTTGGTGTCTGTGAGGCGGGAGGGGCCTCGGGAACGGGTCTGGCAGAGCCCGCTGGGAGCCTGGTAAGCACACGTGTGCACTTACCATTGGGGTCCTGAAGGGTCCTACATAGAAGCTACTGCCAGCTGCGCGCTCCACTTGGTCTAAACAAGAAAGATACAGGAATGAAACACAAGGAAAGTGAAATGGAAACGCCGACAGATCACAATGGAGGACAGGACAAACTTCGTGCATGTTAAGGAAAAGATACACAGTTATGAAGGAAACTGAATGAAGCAGAAGGAAAAGAGCAGTCACCTACTGCATCAGCGTTCTCAGGCGCACACACACACGCGCGCGCACGCAGATAAAAATAAATTAATCTGTAACTGTGTTCTCAGGCGCAGACAGGAGGGCCCGCTCGGTATACTTACTCTCAGGCCCGCGCCACATCCCCGCTGTAAAACAGACGCTCTGACCCCACTTCGCCGAAGGCCCCATCCGCACCTCTCATCCTGCAGAGACCCAAGGACCAGAGACGTGAAGTCATATGCCCAAGGTCACGCGACTAAATCAGCTCTAGAGCCAGAACGCACCCGCAAGGATGATGAGGCTAAAAGTGATCTTGTTACTACGTTTCTTAAGACCAGTAATGACATGGGGCGCCTGGGTGGCTCAGTGGGTTGGGCCGCTGCCTTCGGCTCAGGTCATGATCTCAGGGTCCTGGGATCGAGCCCCGCATTGGGCTCTCTGCTCGGCGGGGAGCCTGCTTCCTCCTCTCTCTCTGCCTGCCTCTCTGCCTGCTTGTGATCTCTGTCAAAAAAAAAAAAAAAATCTAAAAAAAAAAAAAAAAAAAAAAAAAGACCAGTAATGACATAATAAAAACATCATATGCTGTATAAAGCACTTTTTTTTTTTTTTTTAGGATTTTATTTATTAGAGAGAGAGCATGTGCATGAGCAGGAGAGGAGTGGACAGAAAGAAAAAGAGAAACCCAAGCAGACTCCTGGCTGAGCATGGGGCCCCACTTGAGGCTCGATCCCACAACCCTGATATCATGACCTGAGCTGAAACCAAGAGTCAGACACACAACCAACCAGGCCCCCCTGGCGCCCCTACAAAGCACTCTCTATGCACTATCTCACTTGGTTTCAAAGGCAAATGAAAGAAAAAGTGACAGAGACATCCACTGCCATTTATAGAAAAGGCACAAGAATCAAACTGGAGTGCAGATTTTTTTTTCCATTTCAATTTTATCTGATGCCAGAAACACTCGTCAGTCAATAGCACAGAACCTCAACCTAAGCGAATATGATTCACCATTAAACAGTATCAGTAACACTGGGGTTTCTAGTGAAATAGCTACCATGTAGAGAAGTCAACAGTCATAATGACTACTCTTTAAAGATAATGTCTAGCATTATACCTCTGGTGTCTGGGATGCAAGCTGCAAAATCAAAATCGCCTAAAGCATCACAGAAATAGTTTAACTTAGGTCTGGACTGTGTTCTACCAGTCTAATAAAACTGGTCAAACACTAGCAAATTCTAGAGAATAATGTTTCACTTAAAATGTGCAGGCTTCAGAGAAAACAACAAATGCTGGAAGGCGTGTTCAGTTCCATTAAAAATTCATCACAACAGCGAAGGCTCATGCGCTTCGTGATTTACGTGAACTAAATTTAGAACCCTATGTAACTCCGCATGCACCGCCTCCTCACCGGGGAGCTACCCAGCTCCTAGGTACGACATGAGAATTCAGTACTGGTGCAGAGAAGCAGGGCTCAGGAGCTCACCATCTTACTCACATCCACAGCTGATTCCGTACCAGGTGAGGCCCCATCTCTGAGCACTTACCATGAAAGGTCATCAAGAACATGAGCTGCCCTGAACAGGAGCCTCCAGACTCCCCCAGAGGAACCCCTGGAAGGACTCCCCTAAGGATGGGCTGTGCCTGCCGCCTCCAGGGCCTTGCATCTCACTGAGTCCTTCACCTTGGCAATGTGCCTCCATCTACTCGCCTCCACTGGAGCCCCCACTTTGCATGGTTACCTCTGATGTCGTGATTACAAAACCCCACATTTCCTCAGGCTTCATTTGCCTCAAGGTTCCCCTCTGCTTCCGAGGGTTTCACGGGTCTGACATTCCTAAGATTCCTCTCCCCAGCCTTGTGACATCTCCTTTTGCAAGCATTCCTTCGCACAATTTTCCTCTTCTCCCTGGCCTCAGCCGAGAGGGTCCCTCCTAAGAAACCTGAAGACTGGAGGCTTTCGCACAAGGATTTAAAAAGGCTGAGCCGAGGGCACACATCTTAGAGAACAGAACAGACATGGGACGGGGAATAATGGGCTGTTAAAAGGGAAAAGAGAAGAACCTAAGATTTGAAGCAGAAGGAGCCTCAAAGGTGGCCTTATCTGCTCTCCAAACTCCACCAACATCCCCCTCTTGAAGCTTTAGCTCATTACAGGAGTTGCCTAAAATCTCACAGCAAGTTGGCAGCGAAACTGGGACTTTTGTTCCCATCCGAATCACTGTTCTGTCCACCGTGTTCTAGAGGCCTTGCTGTGAGTGACACTTTCTGGGCCCTAATTCTTTCACCCTCATGAAAGATAATTAATGGCGCCATCTGCATTGCAGGCAAGTTTGAGAAATTTATCATAAAAACATAAAGTCAGTATAGAGCTTTTCAAGTTTGTGAAAGACAAGGATGTAGCTTTCTTGACAGCAGGCTGGCACGGCCCTGACAGCAGCACTCAGAACACCAGCTTCAGAGCGCAGTCCAAGTTCCACAGGCAAGGTGAAAGGCTTGGCTGGTAGAAAAGCATAAAGTTCAGTAGGCCTGGCTGGCTCAGCAGGTAAAGCACTTGACTCTCCAACTCAGGGTTGTGAGTTCCAGCCCCATGCTGGGTGTGAACTTAAAAAAATAAATTAGAAAATGTTAAAAAGCATAAAGTTCATGTTAACTGACTTCTTCACAGTATTAAAACACACACACACACACACACACACTCTCTCTCTCTCTCTCTCTCTATCTCTATCTCTATCTCTATCTCTAACAGACCAGGTAGTGAGGAAGGGCATCGATGGATGACAGCAAAGTCATGGCTGAAAGGATGATGACCGAGATGTTCCGTGGAGGCTGGTAAAGGGAACAGAATCAGACCCCAGCAGTTTTCTATCTGGGGTTGGTTAATGTTCTACAGTTAGTGTTGGTGAGTACAGAGGAAAGAAGCTGGAAACACGTATGCACATAAGTTTTCCATAAGGAATTAACAGTCCATTTTGATAATTTTAACGTGCGCTTAAAAAAGAAAACCAGAAGATGATGACTCTGAAGTCAGCAGAAGTCACGGTGAGGACAAGCGGGAACTGGTTAGCAGGACTGAGGCAAGAGCAGAGCCTCTGAAACCACGGCCAGAAAGGCTCCAGCAAAGGTCAGCCCAGCTGCACACAGGATGGGGTGTGTCCATCAGATGGTCAGAGTGGCCACTACGGCTGCCCAAGGTGACACTGGGGGAAGACAAGCCACTCGGAGCCTAGCCCTGGCTCTCCACAGCGTTTGGGAGGAAACACTTTGAACCGGCAAGATGCCGGGCAGTAACTGGTTTTCACAAAAATAATATGCTATACACTTCCTTTAGACTTAAAATAACTTTTATACTTAAAATAACTTGAAAATGTACCTGATAGTAAAACTATTCTGTTGAGCAGCTTCGGCATAATTTCAACCTTTTTCTGTAGTTAGACTCGCCAAGAGAGCGGTCTATAATCCTGGAGACAAACTGTAAAAATAAAACCTCTCTGGTTTTAAGTTGCTCATAGTATTAAAACAGGACTCTAGGCTTTGCTTCCAACAGAAACAATGGAAAAGTTCTGGATTTTTCAGTGCCGCAGATCCCGGCGTAAATTCCTGGGATGCTTGCCTCGCGTTGGGGGTGTGCACAGCCTTTGCACCCTGTGGAGGGTCTGGCCCGCAACTCATCCACATGCCAGGCTCATGGGAGGAACAGCAAGGATCACATCTGAAGGGAGCTTTTCGTTTCTCTAAAAAAGGCTTTTAGTGGCTTTGACTGCATAATCCCAAATACCAGAAAAGACTTCCCCAAATAAACTCAAATAAATTCAAATTGAGATACCATTACATTTCCTTATACTCTTTGGAACCTCAAAGTCTTGTGGCATGAACAAAATGATTTTAGAGACTAACTAACTAAATACCTCTGAAACTTAAGCTACCAGCCTGTTCTACTTTATAATTATTTTAATTTCTAGGGTTCTGGTTTTTCTCAGGGATCTTCGGTAGCTTTTCTTTTACAGGCAGAAAAAATGTTTCTCAAGTCGGAAAACCCTGCATATAAAAGGTGCGTTGGCAACTACATTAACTCCAGTTCAAGAGTCAGTCCCCGGAGGCCAAACAAACAGGGACTGGAGCCGTGTAGGGAGGGGGTGTGTGGTCTGCGCCTGGCAACCCCCAGAGAGGAGCGCACAGCCATACCCTCGGGAATTCCTCATCCTCAGCTGAAAGGAAAGTCATTTACGATGAATTTTACGGAACTATATCCTGATGAATTAACTGTGAAATTTAGATTAAAAATACTTTCAGGAAGTGAATTCTAGATATAAATCTGAGAGAAGACACCATTACAATACTTAAAATCATTATCTGCAATGATTTCCAGAAATGTTCGGAGGAAGAGGGGTCAAGCCTCATCACCAAGGAAGGTAGGATACCTGCTTGTGTTTGTATTTTCTCATTTTTCTAGATGAACATTTGGTTACAGTATGCAAAAAACAAATAAATACGTTATTTTTGAAAGAAACAGCTAACAAAGGCAAAATTAATGAGCCAACTGAAAATGGCCACTATTGGCTGAGATTAACACATGCAATTTTATAACAGTACAATTTGGAAAAGGTCTCAATGGTCTATGTTGCCTACACAGCAGAAAGTACCGAGGAGCTTCTCTTCTATCTCCCACCTGAACACCAAGTCTAAGTGTCCAGGAAAAAAAAAATCAAAATTCACAACAGACACACACTGAAAGGGAGTGTAAAAGTCAGAAGAGACGTTACTGAGCGGCTGACACTGCTCACGATTCAAATCACTGCGGCTAACCTCTGGCAGGTCGTCTTCAACTCATTTCCCCATGCACCACGTGACTTCAAACCGAAAGTTACTTTCCCTCCTCCTTTTGAGCAGCCACACACCTGCGTTCTTTTTGTTTCACTGTACTCGGTTATTTTATCCCTCATTATTTAAATCAAAAATCTAATTTAAATAACCGTGTTGAGTGCCTCCCAGGTGTAAGTGAAGGGTCAGTGTGCTGGCAGGCAGTCAATGGTGATAATCTTGAGAGTACTGTCTCCTGGCTTTTATTTTGCTTCTCCTAAAAATGTGAAATTAATATGCCATGTTTGACAGAGGTTTAAGAAACAGGTTATAAAAATAAAACAATCTACAGAGATACTAAGCTACTCCTCACTTGGATCTACCATGGGACACTTTTGTTCTGGCATCATTTTTAAGGCTATTCGTCACTACTGCTAAGCAATCTCGTTCTCTTCTTTCCAAGACCTCAACCATCTTCTGGCCTCCACACCTGCAGACCTATCTCTACCAGAGCCTGTGAATGGACACGTCGCCGCTCCACCAGGAAGGGCTTGGACCTCTGGAGGTTTATGCACGCGCACAGACCAGCACAAATTTGCCCACTCTGATAACTCAAAATGCTGTCTTTCAGATTCAAGCAGAGAAGGCACTAGAATGTGTTCTCCTCATAAAGTAATTATTTAAGTCACAAATTACATTTATATTGGAGATTTTTTTCTTTTAAGATCTGAACCTAAAAACTAAATCCTACTAGTTATAACTAGTCTATTTAACATTACAACTCACACTCAGACACACCAGCCTGTATCAGATTACTGTTCAAATTTAGCTCGAGCTCAATTCTTGCAAGATTAGAATTTTTCCTTCTAAATACTAAGTTTCTGGAACCACGGTGAAGCAGAAGTATTTTGATTTTTCTCGGATGCTTATAATCTACAACACAGTTTGCTACAAGCTACAGGGAAAATTATATACATAAATAACTACAAAGATGGCTGCTCCAAAGGAACTTAAAATTGAAGTTACATCCAACTTTGCGAAAAGCAAGTCCCTTTGCAGAAAGGCCCTACCCAATGTCAACAAGAAGCAAATGCTGAATGGAAAAGATGTTCAAGAGAATCTGATCTCATTAAAAGTAAAAATAAGGGAGAAGGAAAGAGGGAGGAAGAAAGCAGGAAGAGGGAAGGCCACGGAGGTCGGGGAAAGGGAAGGAAGGGACAGTAAGAGACAGGGGAGGGGATGAAGTCAATCTGCAGCCAGCTAGGTAAAGCAAGGACTCATGCACAGCCGGGGCCCTGCTCAGGCATGGAAGCCACAGAATCCCAAGCACTGACATGGCAGCCTTTCTGAAACACGCAATCTTCTCAGTGCTGGTCTCCCAGGATTACGCCACATTTTCCCGAGTTGATGCTTCTCTCTTTCACCAACAACACAGGGATAAAATAAAACCCCTCAAGGAACAGAAGAAGCCCGGGGGCAAGGGCTCACTAAGGACTAGGATTTTCAACAGTTGCCTCCTAGGCTGGTGCCTGAGGCTGGAGAAGGGTCTCCCTCTCACACCAGCCACCCATTCCATCTGCTCCCAATAGGTTCCTGTGCCCCCAAAGTCATACATCTTTCCTGCAAAGAGCATACCCCAACTTAAGACTCTGGAATGGGCTCTCCTATCCCTCCCCAGTGTGTTGGGAGTGGTACTCGGAATAAAATAGGTTCTCGAAGGGCACAAACCCACAAAAACTGAAATTCACAAAACAAACTATAAAGCACCACCTTGGGCCATGATCTAAGTAGAAGTAATCCTGATTAAGGCAGACAGAAACCAACTATAATACGCACTAGTGGCAACTACCTGGTACTGTCATCAGGAGTAAATCAGGTAATGCAGAAACAGAACTCTGCACAGCACCTGACAAAGACTCCATCAATGGAATCAATTGTAAGGATTACCCACAGTAGATTCTACCAAACAAATTACAGAAACCCCACGCCTACAAGTCTCAAATGTCAGCACATGTTCCTTCTTATGAAGACAATGACATTCTGCTTCCACTAACAATTCTGAATTCATCCATTTGTTCTGTTCATTTGCTCTCCAGTGATTCACACGATCCCACCCAGATGTCACCATGGAAAGGTACAAGTCCAACCGAGGACAGAAGTTTACTTCAGTGCTTCAAACACTCACTAACACATCTATCAGTATACAGTAATGCTCGAACAGAAGCCATGACATACATTTCAGTTTTTTAAATCTGCAACCTACTGATTTTATTATTGCTTCTAACCAACCGTCTAAACATTAACAGTTCACTCAGTGGTTCTTAATCTTTTGGGAAAGAAACCCTAGACCCTTTTAAGATCAGCCAACACTTAAGGCCCCTCTCCCGTGGCAGTCAGAGATAACCACACTTGGAGGCTCACGGACCTCTGCGTCATCACAGAGTCCAGCTCTAAATTCATGCAAACGTGCACACTGAGGGCTATGTACACCTGTGTGGCCCCAGAGAAAGCCCCCACTCCTTAGACTGCTCAACAGAAATGCTACACAGAAAATCAGGACACTTGTTTCCTTAAAGCTGCCGCCGTCAGCTTCCCTAGTAACCTGTAAGAAAACGGCTCTTCTACACTCTTGTTTTTTCCTGACTGCACATCCAGAAAGACGTAAAATGACAGATTTCCTCATCGGTCACGTGTGCCAGGAAACTGCTCCCACACAGTTACTGTCGGGGCTGTCTGATCATTTAAAGTCTAAGAAAACATACCCCAAATCCACCCAGAATGTCAACCACACAAAATTTGGTCACAACACTAGAGGAGTCATGAGTGGTCTGGACCACACAGAGGTAAGAAAGAACGCGAAAACAGCAAACCCTTCATTTGGGCAACAAAAAGCCGTATCAGAAAATGCTGCAACTATTCCTTTATTTTTTCCAGAAGGGCCACAACAAACCGAAGGATGGACAGAATTACCATAAAGCTCATTTTGCCAGTGCCCACCAATTAAAATGGGACGGACCAAGGTTCAGTGTGCCAGGCATATTCCTACAAGGCTCTCGCTGGATGCTCACAGCAATCCTGCAAGGTCAATCTTATCCCCATTTTACAGACAGGTAAACCGAAGAGCAAAACATGTGGAGTAACCTGTCTAAAGTCATAATGCTATTAACTGGTGGAGCTGGGATACGAAGCCGGCCTCCTAATTCCAAGGCCATGTTCTGGCACGCCACAATGGAGTCCACACATCGTACATCTCCCAGGACTCAGCGGTACAGCTGGGTCAGCAGTTTTTCCCTCCTCTCCTCCCCACAGACACACACAGCTCAGGCTCACTTTAAACAGGTTATCCATGTGCAAAGCAGTCATCAAGTTGTAACGCTCAGAGAAGCAGTAATGGAGCTCAGGCAGTGTACTCACGTACTTTAGCACGGAACTGGAAGTTGGAGGGAGCACGATAACCGTCCACCGAGAAAACAAAGCTTACCAACTCCGCGCCCTTTCTGCCAGCTGCCCGTGAGACTGAGGCGATCCTGCCTCTCTAGAACTGAAGAGGGCCAGGAAGAGCGTGAGTGCAGCATCACTGCTTCTTGATGTAACATTTCCTACACTCTCGCGCAACCATAAATTGAATTTATCTTGGCACACAGGCGGTAATTTACATTTACATTCTGAACTCTTGAATCTGTAATTCTGATGGAATCAGAACTATAAATATCAAGCTTACCACCCAAATTCGATCTTGTTAACAACACGATCACACACAACAAGGAAGGTAACTTCCTATGACGATAGATATTTAGCCGCTAATCAGACTACTTTAAGCGAATTTGGGATTTTAAGCCCCCTGTTCAAAAATCCAACCAAGACTGAGACTGTATCTAACTCTTCCTTTTGGTTATTTGTCTGGAATGCCAGTGAGAGGGAAACTGTAACTTCAACGCCACTGTCAATCCTACAAAAACTACAGCCCGTAACGTGGAAGTGCAGGAGGAGAGCGTTCGGTGTGTGAAAGGCCAGCACCGTGCTGCCGGCTGCCTGAACCCAGGAGAGAGGAATGTGAGGCTTCGGTCTTGGGTCTGTGCTGACGCCGACATCAATCTGCTCACAGAAGGTACCCAAGGCAGGAGGTGGAGGTGGAAGCCCTCACTCCTCCCAAGGCCCCTCAGACACTCTGCCTAACGCCAAGCAGTCACTTGATTACAAGAGTAACAGGGTCTAAAAATCTCTTATGTTAACAAACAAAAAATACGGAACCAGAAAGGCATATTCTACCCCTCCAACTGGCAAGAGAATGAAAACTGAACCTAAGAAGCCAAACAGTAGAAAAAACTAAAATAAAAAAAAGGCACAGGCATTTGCAGGGTTGCCCATTCTAAACTGTATCGCAACTTCAAACAGGGCACACGACTGGTTTTGGGGTTCTAAACAGGGGTGAACAAACCAGTTTGTCTTCATTTTTGTGGCATGTGAGGTCTCAGGAAACCTACAAAAGACTGCCCCAATAGGACAGATTAGAAATACAAGGGGAAAGACTGTTGATCACCCACAGCTTTAATGGGGGAAGGGGGACTTAGCCTAAGTGGGAACTTACTGGTTTTCTTTTTAACCAAAGCAAAGATAATTCTCTGCAACTACACATAACTGGTAACATACAGTTAATTTATTAAGGATGAAATTAGGTTTGGGTCATCCAGATACTGATTAAATGAATAAGAACATATAAACGGGAAAGTTTCCCAAGTATCAAATTAACAAGAATTGTGAATGTCATAATCTTATTTTAGAAACTGGTATTTTTATATATCACACACATACAGTATCATTATTTTATCATTAGGGTAAGTCACTAGCTTCTGAAACTATTCAAAGACTGTATTTTAAAATGTATTGTGTATATTAAAATACGCATATTAAAATGTACTGATACATAATACTTAAAATAACTATACACGTAAGAGCTTAGTGTGAAAATTGCCATCAAAAGAATATTTCTAAATTTCAGGGTCATAACCACAAAAATGGGAAGAGGACATTGGTACAGCAGAGGGCTCAGAATGCTGAGAATTTTGTCTCTTACCCATAATCCCTCTGAACTTTTTCTTCTTAATATATGTGTCAAATTTTAACCTTTTAAAACAAAGCTACCGCCTAATTTCTAGCGGAAAGGACAGAACAGAAAGGAAATTGCTTGTGGAAAAAATAAAAAGCACAGATTACGAGGCAGAGGTTCTGTCCAGTCTACCGTGTGTGTTTGAGGCATGGGGGTGGGACATTAACGACCTTAGTTAATGACCAAATCTTCAAGGAACAACGGAGAAAAAAACTCTTATTAAAAGTTTCAGGTAGAAAAGGCCATCTTATGTTATGTTACAAATTCAGGAAGTTTCAAAAAAGTTTCAGAACTTTTTAGTATTCCAAAGACTCTAGAGCGGGTAAATACAATTAAGAAATCAACCTCTGCCCCTCTGGAGGAAAATTCACTAGAGCACAAAGGCAGGTTAGGGCAGCTCCTTCCTCCTGGTTTCTTTTCACGCTTTTCCTCCTGAATGAGTCAAGCCACTAGGACAGGAACAGCTTTAAGAGCAAACAAAACCTCTTAAGAAAGTGCTGCTTCCAACAGTTCAAATGAGTTCCCCTTAAAGGAACAAATAAAAGATAAAAAGCCACCCCCCAAATAAACACTTTGACCGCCCCCCCCAAAAAAAAAAAACCAACAGACGAAATCCCTATTTTTCATCGGTGTCACATCTTAAGAGTGAAAGAAAGTAACAAGCATGATTTAACTCTACAACAAATCAGCACTGCACATACCCCCAAGCTCCCACACAGAACTCGGGAGTGTACATAAATTAAAACACGTTCGTGATCTCCCTAACATTCAGCTTAAGAAAACTTTCAAAATCACACTGTATTCACTGCAATAGCCAGTCATTCCCAATACAAGAACTGTGGTGTGGAGAAGGAAGCGGAACATCAGCATCTTCTTGAAATCTGGAGCTCCCTGGTCCTGGAAGTGTCCCCCACCCCTGCCACCCCCAACCTGCCCGCACTGCAGAGGGACTTAGACCAAGGCAACGTCTCACTCCGTTCTTGCAGGTGTCCCAACTGATTTCCAAAAGAATATAAAACTCAGGAAAAACGAAACAGTCAGAAGAAGCCCAAACCAACAAATGACACTGAAAAAACACTTAACAGATGACGGCTAACAAGGGACAAAATGTAATCTATTAGTGTTTTTAAGAACTGTTTATTTGAGGTGCTCAAAGGAATACAATAAATCTATTCAATCCATAAAGCCCCAAGGCAAGAATAACTGAAGGCATTAGTTCTCAGCATAAGTGAGCTTACTAATACGAAAGGCTTCACTTAATCACACTGCCTTATTATTTAGGATTAAAGTGGGCAATTCTACAGTGAGTAGCAAACATTCATCTCGGCTAATTAGTAAAGCCTTATAAAACACTGCTACTTATTCAGTATGACTGTCCTACTCAGAAACATTATGAATAAAAACTAGATTTAGGCAAGGCAGAGCCAAGGTGAACCTGGGCCACCCGCATAACCCCCGGAGCCCCAGTGCCCTCAACTACCCAGGAGGAGAAGCAGCCTCGAGACCCGGCAGCGCCACCAGCAGGGCCTACAGCAGTGCTGTCTCGGGAACCAAGCACAGTGCCGGGCACACGTGCAACTCGCTGACCGCTGACCACTGCTGTCACCCTCACCGTCAACAAAAAGCTATGATTCATCGCGAAAGGACAGGATGTGCAGAGAAGTGTCAGATCACCAGAGATGTCCCTATCAAAACCCATTATAAGCAATGAATTGGACCAGGACCTCCCCGGCTGGTTTAATGGAGCGCGAATAAAGAAAACCGGCTACTTTCAGAGTTCATCCTTTTCACTCGGAGAAACAACAGCAAGCTTTTCAAGAACTCTTGCTTCTCCATGCTGTTCAGAGTCCCTGACCTCGCCAACCAGATTATTAACATTAATCAAATCCAAACTTTAGAACTGTCCTTGGCAGCAGGTACAACAGAAACAGGTCACGCGAGGGCCCGCCACAGCCAGGCGGGTCTACCTGCGAGGGGAACGGCCCGCATTTCCCTCGGCCGCAGGCTGTGTGCAGAACCTGCCGCACCACGCCCTTGGGGGCCTCACCCTATCCCTCGCTTCTTCGCGGGCAACTTCTAATACAAGACAACACTCCTTTCTGTAGTTCTGCTAAGTTCGTGCGTGGAGAAGCCCCTCTGTAAACCAGAACAGGAAACTGCCTACGGAAAGGAAGCACTCACTGAGTTTCAAAAGCAATTAATCCGTAATTCTGAAAAAGAACCTAGTACTCCAATTTAGTGAAGGCATAGAAAAGTGAGTTTTGTTTTTGTTTTTTATTTTCAAATTATAACCAAATTTTTAAAAAATCAAATAAACTAGTTTGAACTCACCACATTAAGGGTCTCGTTTCCTTTTTTCTTTTAGAAAATTTAATCATGATCAAACCTATTTTCTGCATTAGGCCAAGTCCTACCTTCCAATTTACATATGGACAGGAGAAACAGTGTTAACAGCCTACTTGTGACATGTACTGGGATTTTTTCCAAGTTCATCCACTGAACTACAGTTGAAAAATGTGCAAAATGCTTTGAAAATTTGTAGTTAATCCACACAATTTCCCTATGAACAAGTTATACACAGCAAAGATGAAATGCACAACCACGGGGGCGCCTAGGTGTCTGGGCTGCTTAGGCAATTGCCTTCAGCTCAGGTCATGATCCTGGAGTCCCAGGATTGAATCGCACTTCGGGCTCCGTATAAGCAGTGAGGAGTCTGCTTCTCCCTCTGACCCTCCCCCTCTCATGCTCTCTCTCATTCTCTCAAATAAATAAATAAAATCTTAAAAAGAAAAAAAAGGCACAACTACTCACCAATTTCTTACCTAAATTTGGAGCGAGTCAGTAGCTGAAGTATAAAATTAGAAATTTAAAAAACAAAACAAAACAAAACAACTCCACACTGCTTCCTACAATTGAAAAAATATCGAAGCTGTCTCAAGTTTTTAAAAACAGGTCCACATAACAGCAGCATGGATCCACGTGGCAGGCACCCATCAGAGATGGGACCCTACGCTCAGCAAAGGCATCACTCAGCTAGAAGGAAGTGAGAGCTACAGTGGGAATCAGCCAGGACACTGCTCTCTTGGGTCCAACGTGACAGGTTAACGCTGGGACCACACTTCCACGGGAACATCACTACCTCCCACTGCCCCATACCCTGCACCAGCACCTGTGAAGGGGCTCCCAAGGAGCGCCCTGCAAGGAAGTGGGCACGGGACCTGCTACCAGACACCAGGAAGGTCCGGGGCCCATCTGCCGTCGCCCTCAGGCTTCACTGCCAGGCTTCACCATTCAGCCAGGCCTCTGCCATTCAGCTTCGGCCAGGGAGCCTTAAAAGAGCGGTCGGCTGCTAGGGGAGACCAGGACAGCAAACACCACCAAAGCACCCCTGTTCTCAGCTCTTATCACCCGCACCCTCAAATGGTCACTTTAAATGGAACCAGTGTTGTCCCGTCTGCTGCCATGGCCCACCCTGTGGACAAGCGGATGAAAAGCAGTATATCCTGTAGAAGCAGAGGCACAGAAAACCAGGATTCAAGTTCTGACTCTGACACCCATCGGCAGTGAGTCTGGACAGGTCAGCCAAGCTGGCTAAGGGCCCATCTGCTAATCTGGGCCCATCTGCTAATCTGGAGGCGGCAGAAACTACACAGGAATATTCGGCCAAAGCAGAGAGCCCAGCACTGCTCAGGGCTCCTGATCCGCATGCCTCTGCCCCCAAGTACTCCCTGCACTGCCATCGGAGCCTCCTGCTACACCTGCTTCCTACCTGCTGTCCAGCAGTGGCCTGCGACCTCCCATGTCCTTCCAAGTTTTTCCTTCCCCAACTCACAAAAGGTCCTTCCTTCTTCCCCTCCGCAGCATCCTTTGCAGGAGTCCTCTCCACTGTGCTCTGCTGTCCCTACAATGCAGCATCATGTCCTCTCCCAAAGGGATCCTGGCTACCACCCCCCCGCCCCGGGAGCCCAAACACACATAACCAGAACACCTAGGGAGCCTGACCTGCACTGAGCTACATTAAGAAAGGCGAGAGGCTCATCCCTGAATGTTTTACTCATCTCGCTCATCTTCCCTACCAATCCAGCCACCGAAAGCAGTGCCTGGCAGAAAAGGGGTCCATACGTCCACTTGGAGAACAGAGTTTCAAGATGCAAAAACACTGGGGCGCCTGGGTGGCTCAGTGGGTTGAAGCCTCTGCCTTCGGCTCAGGTCATGATCCCAGGGTCCTGGGTTCGAGCCCCTCATGGGGCTCTCTGCTCAGTGGGGAGCCTGCTTCCTCCTCTCTCTCTGCCTGCCTCTCTGCCTACTTGTGATTTCTCTCTGTCAAATAAATAAACAAAATCTTAAAAAAAAAAAAAAGGATGCAAAAACACTTGTGTGGGTTTCTAGGTGGCCCCTCCATGCCCCCAGCCCGACTGAGGCAATAAATTCCCCAAACTGCTGACCGAACATCCAAATCGGTCCCTCTTCCTGGAGCTGAACTGGATGGGGCTCACCCCTGTGTCGTTTATGTCACAGCCTCTGAAAGGCCATCCCTGGCTACACATTCAGGGTCGTGCCGTGTCTCACCCCGGCCCCCCGAGCTCACACACCTAATGTTCCAACAGTCCCACCATTCCTCGGCTGGCTGGCCATCCCCCGCTCTCCAGAACGGTACCTTACGTGAGAGCAGGGACCTTGGTCGTCCCAGTTCTCTGCAGTAACTTCAGCATCTACCACACTGTCCGACACAGACACAGCAAATGCCTGTCACGTGAGGCAGAGGGGAGACCTTCCGGACATTCGCCACTTCGCTCTGACAGTCCCATAAGGCTCCTGTGCACGTCCTCCCAGCTACTCTCCACCTTCAGCGCGCCCAGCCGACCTCCCTTCTCTGGGCATCAGGAGTCCTTGTCACCCACACAGGCAGGTCAGTGCTTACTTCCTTCCCTCAAACTGCCTCAGACCAAATCATTTTGCACAAGGATCTCTTTCTTACCTCCCTCACTTGACCGCAAGTGTGTATACGCTCTGTCACCTTTGGAGGAGAAAACATCTCAAACACGTGCAACTACCGAAAACGTAGGTATTCTTCACGGCACCACGATTTTTTACTTGAATGACTCTGATTACAGAGACACATGAGAGATTTCCTCTTTAAGCTGACTGTAATTTAACATCTGTGATGACTACAAGTCACCTAGACAGATACTACAATCTAGGTGGCATTCTCAGGGACTACTTACAGTTTCTTTCTTTCTTTCTTTCTTTTTTTTTTTAAGGATTTTATTTATTTGTCAGAGAGAAAGAGAGCGAGCGAGCACAGGCAGGCAGAGAGGCAGGCAGAGGCAGAGAGAGAAGCAGGCTCCCTGCTGAGCAAGGAGCCCGATGCGGGCCTCGATCCTAGGACGCTGGGATCATGACCTGAGCTGAAGGCAGCCGCTCAACCAACTGAGCCACCCAGGCGTCCCTACTTACAGTTTCTAATAAAGGATTATTTAAACCTCTCAAGGAAGCTGAAGGAGCGACATACTCTTCACAATTCACTGCCAGTTTTGTCAAAAACCGCCTTCCTTACTGGCCGGCTATCAGCTCTAAAAACTGTCTGCTGCTAGAAGTAATTCCGCTCTCTAGTTTGCTGTGAACAGAAAAGTCAATAGGTTAGAAGTAGGTCAAAAATCAGGGTGAACTGGCAAAGGGCGAGACTCTGCCATGGAAGAGCAGAGTGGCGAGGCCCACTGATTGCCTGGGCCTACAGAAATCCTCCGTAAATACCGACTGATTAAATGAGTCACAAACTCAAGAGTTCCTCTGCAAGAGACAAACCGTCAGCCACACTCCTTCGGTGGCCCTTACTGTCACCGGGTCACCGTGGACCCGCACACTGCGCTAACTACTCTCTTTTATCATGTCGTTTGCTCTTGACAGCAACCCCATGAGGCCAGGCAGTACAGAGACCCTCCCATGTTAAAACGCCGGTTTTTAAAGTTATGGAAACTGTCCCCCAGAAAGGTGATGTGACTTCCCCAGTCACACACCTGGTAGAAACCCAGGAATCCCGTGTTCTACATTCCTTCCGCTAAGTCCATGTATATGAGCCACTACTGTTTTTTGAGAATGAAAGAACTTCAGGTAAGGCTCTTCTGTGGCCAGGAGACAGCAGGGAAACATCAAATTTGCTATTATAGTCTGTGTTGTAAAAGAACTTTTGCCAATAATCATTATTTACTGCTAACAAACAAGTTCGATCTCTTATTTTCTCACAGTAACAAACAGGACACAAATCAAGAAGATGATACATTCTTCTAACTATGGCCTTTCTATGTTACTTCTCCAATCACAATCTTACTGTGGTGCAAATTAAAGTAACCGAAGCATCAGACACTTCTTCTTCTTCCCTTCTTCTCCACCTGCCATCCCCTCCAAGAAATTCTTATGCTCCATCTCATGACAGGCTACTCAGACATGTAAAAAGTTAGGATGAGTCACAAAGCTGAGAATTCAAAATTCTCGTCTGAAACACCTCAAGTATGCACATCTTTGGCCCATGGCAAAACCGCATGCTCCCTGGTCAGAGACAATATGAACTATGTTCTCCCAGCACTGTGTTCCCTTCCTTCGTTACAAGGTTTGTGTGGGGTTTTGTTTGCCAAACAGCCAATATACACCGAAGGCCTATTCCATGCCAACCATCAAGGTGCAGACCAGGAACTTCCTGATTTCATGTCAGTCTGCCCAACTAGACTCCAGGGGACACGACAAGAGTCACTGCTCTTTTTCTGCTCACCACCGCACTGTTCAACCTTGCAGAGTGCCTAGCACGCGGCAGGGACTTAAACAGGAACGGAATGAATGAAAGAGTAAGAGAGACAGAGAGAGAGAGAAGAGGCCACTTTGTAAAGGAAGTGGGGCTTCTGACTGCCCAGAACACGCCTCATGATCTCATGATGGGATGAATTCTGAAAGGCGCCACATGCAAGGCACAGCTGTAGGCAGAGCAGCTGTCCTGCAAAGGAGCCTCGGCCCAGAACTCTGAAGAATTCGGCCCTTTGTTTCTCTCTGCCTGCCTCATAACCAAAATGAAGTTGGGTCCACTGTCAGTCTACCTGTCCTCTGCATGTCTTCAACATCTGGCTTCCAGAATTCCTAAGCTAACATGCTACTGAATGAAATTTGTGTTGATTTACTCTCTGATATCACCACCCGAAAAAATATTTAAGTGTCTGAGGTCACACATAAGACCTAAACAGAACCAAGTTATAATAAAAAGTTCTCCGTTTCAGGTCTTTGCAAGCTATAAATTAGCTTTCACCAAGTATTTAATTTGAAAGCAAAGAAGGTTTGACTCATTATTTAAACTCGCTCAACTTCAGGACTCTTTACCAGTAAGTTGTTCAAAACAGACCATTAAGTTCCCAGAGAGAGCTTCATCCAAATGGTTTCATTAAAAGCTAAGACTCAGCGGATTATATGCTTCCCAGAGTAAATACAAAAATAATAACAGGATAACATGAACTACTTAATTCAATGTAAATACCCAGCAATCCAGGCAAGTTTATAAAAATGTAAATGTGTAGATTCATGTATCACTAATAACACAAAGTTTATTTTCAGTTTTTTTTCCTCCACATCCAATGAAATGAGCAGGAAAAAACATCTAGAGATCAATAAAAAAAAGCAAAGTGATGAAATGTTCTAAACGTACACACCAAAATATGCTGAACAGAGAAAAGCCTGAGAGAAGCTGCTAGGAAGCTATGAATATATTTAAACATATCATTAATTACACTTAGTAGCAGAGTAAAGATCTCCCCCTCCCCCCACCACAACTCCCACCCCTGTAAACAAATCACAACTTACCTGGAGAGGCTGGTGGCATTACTTACAAGTGAACACTAAATAAAGGAACAAACTGAAATATGTAAACGCTTTGCCAACAATTATGTCCTAAGCCTAAAAACAACAAAAATCTTAATAATTACAGCAGTAGAAGAAACACTTGGGAATTTTCTAGACCCAGATCATCTGATGCAGGAGCAAAGCATTTAATGGCCTAAAACAACAGTGAAGTAACATTTGATAAACAGAACACATGTATTTAGGAAAAGACCCCACTAACTTTCTCTTGAATGAGTTAGTTGTATTCGCATTACACTGTGAAATACAAAGAATATGTAATGGAAAAAAACCACAATTGACTTCTTGCCTAAAACATTCTTTTTGCATTCTTCCAAAATCAACTTTACCTTACGATTTTATTTACGGTCATTTCTACAACTCACGTGGCAATGTTCTGAGTAAAGGACGGACCCCTAAGTTGTGATGACTACAAAAATTTACGTAAGACCTAAGGCAGGCAAAAAACCCCCAAACGAACAAAAAAGGATTTACAAGACTAAGAAACTACCATACCGTGCCTTGGCATATATTCAAACTGGGCTCGATGAAAGATTCACGAATTCACATTAAAATTCTTTATTTAAAAAAAAAAATCCCAACGTGTCCGAATGCCAGCTGGAAATAGGATACATCCAAACAAACTATTTTCCTACCCAGAAATTATCCCCTCCCCTTTTTAAGTGTGACTACGCTTTATCTTTTGTTCGAAACCACCGTAAAACAAAATAAAGCTGCAGGAGTGGAGTCAAGAGTGACCCAACAGCACTCTTCAACTTCCATTTTGTTCCTGGCCTAATTTCGAGAAGGTCCGGCGCGCTCAGACCTTCGCCCACCCCGAGTGTTGCAATCGCGCGCAGCGCAGCGCGGCCCGGCCCGGCGCGGAGCGGAGCCGGAGGAGTGGCGGGGCCTGTCCCGGCCCGGCCCCGCGCCCAGAGGAGGGGCAGGGCCCGGCGCGGCCCGGGGCGGCGGCCCGGGGCGGCGGCCCGGGGCAGCGCGGCGGCGTCCGGCCCTGCCCGCGCGCTCCCGGCCGGCCCCGAGGCCGCCGAATCTGCGGACCTGGAACTGTCACCCTCGCAACCTTCTCCGGACGCGCTCGCGGGCGAACAGCACAAAAAGCCGAGAACATACCGGGCGCGCAGGGCTCCGGAGAGACCGGCCACCGCTCCCACCCGGAGCGCGCTGTTGCGAGGTTCCGAGCCAAGTGACAAGTCGCCCTCGGCCGGGCCTCCCGGCGCTCGGTCCGCTCACTTTCGCGCGCCCGGCTCCGCGGCCCCAAGTTAGCCAAGAGCCCGAGCGCGGCGTCCGGCCGTGATTCAGCAGCCGCCCGGGGGGAGGGGGGCCCGGGGACCGGGATCGCGGGCCGGGGCCCGGGATCGCGGGCCGGGGCCCGGCCGGGCCGGGGAAGGTCACCGAGAGTCGCGGGCGCCGCCCGGGCCCGTATCCGGCCCGGCGGAGGCGGCGGCGGGGGAGCCGGGGCGGCGCGGGCGCCTACCTTTCCTGCTTTTCGGGGAGCTCCGCTTGCTCCGGGCGCTGGCTCGCTCTTCCTCAATCGCAGCTGCTATCTCGGGGTTGTCTTCCCCATTGTACCAGACCAGGAGCTCCTCGCCCGGCGCGATTGGCTGCGGGGACAGAAGAGACAGGCGCCGGGCCAATCAGAGCGGCGGTTGTTGGCGGGGCGGGGCGGGGCGGGGGCGGCGCTGCCAGCTGGGGCGGCGAGCCAGGCCAGCCCGGCAGGAAGGGCTCTTTAACCCTTGGCGGCCGCGGGGCTGGGCGGCCCCGGGCAGGGACCCTCTACTGGAGGGAGGACCTCACTTCCCGGCCCGCCTCCTCTCCCCGGGACCGCGCGGGCGGACCTGCGGCTCCGCTGTCAACTCCGAAGGGCCCCACCTCACCGAACCTCACTGTTCCAAGCCTCACGACTGCCCACGCAGAAGGAAAAATAAGACACGCAACCATTTTGCCCCCGAAATCTAGGCTCAGGAGAAACGTAAAGCATAAGGTAAGAGAAGCCGGCGGCTTGGAAGGAGAAGTGCTGAAAGCTACCCGCGTCCGTTTCGGATGCCAAGAGCGAGTGCAGCAGGCAGGACCTGGAAGTCACGGCACATTTGTACACGCACCGCTACTGACACCACGGGAACGACGGGAGAAGAGGCAGGTCCCGCACTGTGCGCTCGGGCACTGCCGCCAGCCTGATCAGGCCCAAGGAGAACCCACTGCCCTGCCCTCTGTACCGGACAACTTTTAAATGCAGAAGGAAGTGCCTATAAATACCACACAGGGACCATGCTCCTAAAACATTAACTCTGAAAGAGCCAGGAGTGGTGAGGACATGGACCGCCACCACGCTGATTGCACCTAGAAGATCCTAAAGAAGAAGATAACCGAGTGGGACGATCACATTCCTAAACAGAATTTAAGGACGTGGCTCATTGGCTTCTCTCACAATGACTCATCCGTTCAAAACGTCCCAAGGGTAACAACACAAGTAAAATTGCACATAAAACCCAGCGAATAAAATAAGAATCCATCAGTCCATTCTGATATAAATGTAATGAATGAACAAGTAAATAAATAAAAAGGAAAAAGCTCTTCCTTAAAGTAGATCCCAACTAACCAAAGAAAAACAAATTATGGAATTAGAAAACCACTCCTTGGTAATCATAGCAGTAATAACTGATTCCTCAACAGATGCTACAACTAGTAGGAATAAGTTTTGGGTGTAACAGAGTATTAGCATGGTCTCAAAACATCTCCCCATAAAACATGAATTACAAAGGTAAAAACAGTATCCTTAGAATGAGATAAATCAACACCCTGTGCCTCCTGATACAATGCACAGGAAAGATTATCATCACTTCTGGAGTTCACCACCCCAAATGCATGACCGTAACTTAACCATGATGAAACATATGAACAACCCAAACTGCTGGGCATTCTACAAAGTAACTGACCATTTCTCTCAAAACTGAAAGGCCATACAAGAGAAAGACTGACGGTCTGTCCACACTAAAGAGACTGATAAGACATTACAACTGAATGCAACTGAATTTTCTCTTCCTCTAAGGACACGGCTGGACAACTGACAAAATGTGAGTAAGGTGTATGGATGAGCTAATGAAATACCGTGCCGATGTTAGCGCCTTGATTTTGATCACTGCAGTAGGATTATGGAAGAGGAAGCCCTCGGTTTTGGATGCAGGTGAATTCCACCTAAGATGCCAGTTTAGAAACAGTGTAATTCCTCATTTTAACGTACCTTCTCATCTAAATAAAGCCCTTGAAAGTAGACCTTATTTTGTTTCATTCTCTATAGAACTCGGTTTATGTAGTCCGAATTTTAAGATAGTCTAAATTCTTTAAAATAAAAGAACAAGCTATTGTATTCTTTGCTCTCCTCCCCCACAGATGACTAAAATGTGCCATTTTCTTATCTTTAAACCAGCGTACTCTTATTTCCCTGCTTGAATCAGTTACACCTAAACCAAAAAACTAAATCTAATATATAACTTTTAATAAGTTGAAATAGCTATTGCAGATATCTTTTGGCAATCTGATGAGCTAATTATTTAAACTATTTCTAGTTCCAAATGTATACTCTGCTTCTCTTTCTGTTATAAGTCACATATTTATGGAATGGTGGTATCCTGTAACATTTGAAATGATTGGCATTCACAGAAATAAGTGATGTCTTCAATAAAACCAAAGTGAAAAAGAAACACAAGAAGGAGAGAGGAAATATGTATTCCCAATATGTCCCTAACCCAAACAGCATTTTGCGTTAACACAAAGACACCCACTGGACACTCTGAACATACCTCCCAGACTCAGAGCTTAAAGTTTCCTCTTCATTCCACTGCAATCTTCTGCACAGTACTGACTGTACTAGCAATTGCCTGAAGATAAGTATCAGCACAAACTCTTTACTTAGGAGGGTACTCCTTTGTTGTTGCAAAACACAATATAAAACAACAAGATCTGTTCTTAAATTTAATGTAACATTTCTTTTTTTTTCTTAAGAGTTTATTTATTTGAGATAGAGCAAGAACAAGTTGGGGGAGGGGCAAAAGGAGAGGGAGAAGCAGACTCCCCACTGGGCCAGAAGCCCGATGCACGGGCCCTAGGATCACAAGCCGAGCCAAAGCAGACCCTCACCAACTGAGCCACACAGGTGCCCCATAATATAATATCTCGAAATAGCTAAGGAACAGCTAGGTTAAGAGCTGGTGAACAGCTAGGTTAAGAGCAACCTGATTTATTAGCTACTGAACACCTTCAAAACTGCTAGCAGCTGAGATGATCACTGTATTATAGAGCTAATCACTTCCCCACTTCATAGTAAAACAGTGACACAACTAACAGACCTTTATGAAGAGGAAAATAATATATATATATTTTAATCAGTGCTTGTTTGCTTGGTACTACATTGTTTTTTCTTCTGCACTGCTTAGCACATTTGAGATTTTGTAAGCCAAATTTCAGAAAAGAAAAATTATGTCCTTAAACACAGGAAATATAATAAACACACATCTTAAAAAATAAAGTTTAAAACCAAACAACCTCTTTTTTATGTATTGTATTGTGATGTTCAACAAAACATCACAAGACGACTTCAAGATCTTTCAACTTTTCCAGGGAGTTCTGACAGGCTTACAGAACCAAGCGTACTCTCTTATCTAAAAGATATCAGTAAATATAAACTTGAAATTTTATCAGACCAATTAGGAAGAGGCAAGGGTTCCAATAAATATTCCTGACACTAGGTCAAAATAAGAGAACTACTCCAGAATTACAAGAATACACAAAGCACGTCAATGCTCAGCCACCTACAATCTATTCGCCAGCATGAACTCTTCCATGTCACGGGTCAGACCCTCAGCTCTCAAACAGGTGAACTCAAGACTGAAATTCGTCTTTCTCCCTGTGGGCCACGAGGCCCCACCTGATCTGATTCCTAGCCACCTCACCAGCCTCATCTACCATTCCTCTCCTTGCTCCAGACACACTGGCTTTTTCATTCCTTAAAAAAATAAAAAATAAAAAATAATTAACTTATTCCTACTTCCAGGCTTTTGCTTCCACCAGGCCCCTCTTCCTGGACTGCCCTTCCTGCAGAGACCTTTCTGTGACTGGCTCCTTCCCATGCTAGCAGAGTAGGAAGGACTGGGTTTATATGTCTTGTCTTCCCAGGGGACAGATATAAAATCATAGAATTTTGTAAAATTATAACTTTACTCATTGTATATTATCCATAAATTGAAGTTCCACGAGACCACAGACCTTGTCTGTTATGCTCACTACAACAGAAGTACTTGGTTCACAGCAGACTCTCAATAAATATTTATCAAACTAATGAAGAGATGAATGAACGGAGGGCAGGCTAACATCAAACTTTTGGGAATTTAAAATAGTTTTTAACAAGGCCAGTGTGGAGATTTCCTAATTATCTGGGTGATAGTTGAGAAGGCTATACAGAGCCCAAAGGAACATCACGTGTAATTTATTTACAAAACCTAACCCACAGAAAGCTTAATCTAGAAGATTATAGTGAGATAATCACTAGCAAAGAATCTGAAAGGTCTTGTGTGTACGTGAGCAAACATCAAAGGTCAGGACTGGGGGACATCTGCAAAGATAGAACTATGTTATTTCAGACAAAGACAGGTAAAAAGAATAGCAATGGTACAACTGGTTAACACTTGGGTTAGGCTAGAAACTGTTCACAGAACCTTACAACTAGTGGCTTGTTGAACCTTCACAACAACTGTATTAATTGTACTATTACCTCCATTTTTTACAGATGAGAAAACTAAGAGAGGTTAAGTAACTTCTCCTAGTCACACTTCCAGAAGCCAGAATTCGCTCACAAGTCAATCTGCTCCAGAGTCCCCACTCTGAACCACAGGACTGTACCACCTCACCAAAAATAACAGCTAGCATTTAGCCTTATTACAAACTAGCGCTCTACCTCTACTAACCTATGCAACCATCGCAATAACCCTATGAGGTCAAAACTGTAATTGTCTGTTTGTTACAAATAAGGGAACGAAGGCACAGAAAGGTGACTTGCCTATGGTTACACAGCTAGTAAAGTCCCAGTGACTTGCCTTGGGTCAAAAAGCAAGCCCAGATTTAATCTGGCAGTCTGGCTTCAGAGCTCACTCTCCCAAACCCTATTCCCTCCCCATTCTCAGTGTTTCTCAGAGCTGCTACCAGAGATGAACGTGTTTTAACTGGAAGTCTGATGAAGGAAATGCAAAGCATCTGAGTATCGCCCTGGGCTTGCTCTCCCTTGGACCCTCATTTCCACTCCCTTGATCCCCTCTCCCACTTAGCCCCTCACTGCTATTTCACCTCCATCAGGATTCTGCCTCACCAATTTAACCAGAGGTACCTCTCCCTTTAAATCAGTTTGAGAAACAATGAATGACTTCTTGAATCAGGTTCTGAGTCCAATTTCAAACTGCAGTATAACAGCACAGCACAGTCATGCCTACTAGGAGATCGTGCTATTACAATCCAGAAGAAAGGAAATGAGAAGGGAGTAGACGTTTTACATGAGAAGATACCACAAGAAAATATATATATATATTTCCCGGAGGATCTAGAAGCAAGAACTTGGGTGTATATGAAATAAAAGGCAGTCCAACTGCCTAACAGTGACAGGAAAAATACAGCAAAGGAAAATCAAACTGCTCTCTGTTAACTACATTTCCAGAAGTCCCAGCGTTACCATACGGGTAAAATTCACCATGCAGCAAGGCTGACCACTATCTTCAAGGCTTGCTCATCATGTGTCTCCATGGACTGTCCCCCAATCTAGGACATTCTTAAATGGAAGTGAATAAACAGAAACTTGGAACGCAGCAATTTCAGTAAACGTATCTATTCTTTAGAGAACATTCCCACGCAGGATCAGTAGAGTCGCCTTCTCAGAGGACACGAGGACAGGGACAGAGCCAGGGACTGACGTGTTGCAGGAGTGCAGCAGCAGCAACGCTGCCTCACGCTGACTTCCCTGCACGCGCCCAGTGACCTCCAACCTCACCACAAACTCTTGAAGATGACTTTCCTCTTCTTTTCATCTCACCGATTAATGTCCCCAAACCAACACTTGGCAAAAAGAAGAAACCCGTTCTGTTGAACTTCCATTCTGAGTAAAATCTAGGGAAATGAAAAGCTAATCCACAGTTACTGACACTGAAGACCAAGAATGTGTTTTCGGTTAACACAGAAGCCCCGCAGCCGGCGATGGGTCTCCTACGCTTGGATAAATCTGCGAGTTGGACAGTTGCTGGTGCATTTGTATCTTAGGAGGAGGGAAGTGGCTGCCACACGCTTAACTCATCAGTATCTATAAACATACAGCATGTAATTACTTAACCCAATCTTCATGCTTTGGTACACACAGAGCAGTGGCAACTGTATATTTAAAACAAAGACCTTGCCATGTGTTGATGAACCACTTTCAGACCTAAATCCTCTCAAGGCCAGGAGAGTCATTACTGTCTGTCACAAAAATGCAAGCAGAGTAACTCACAGCAGACCAGCTCCAACACTCTTACCTTTAAAGTTTTGTAATAAATGGCCCTGTTGATTTCCAGCGGAAATAAATTCTGCTCTTCTCCGGAGCAAGCCCAATTCACATACCGCAGCCAGTTCCCCTTCTCTGGGTCCGTGGCGTCAATGCACATCCATCCCAGATTTGGATAATATACCTTGGGGGAGGAAGGGAGGAAACACCGCTGTTAAAACAGGAGGGTCTTTTAAATGTTTCCATCTTCAACTTTCAAAACAATTCTTCAAGATACACAATATTCTACAAAACATTTCACAGAAACAAAACAAGCAATGGAGAAAAGAAAACGAAAAGATGAAAACAGAGATCCAAAACTGGTAATCCTCATTAAGTCACTTCTCTGTCTGGGCTGGAGTCATTTTTTTCTCCTAAACATCAACAGCGACAGCAAATATGTGTAATGAACTCTGGGGGCTCTGCAAATACTATGTGCGCACGAAGACAAGTGAGACCTCTATTTCCTAAATGTAACGTGTAAAGAGAGTGAGCTTCCGGCAGCACCCAAGTCCCCTGAGTGTTCTGGGTGGTTCTGCCGGTCGAATGTGGGGGTCCCGTCCTGCCGGACTACACGGTTCAGCGGGTCCCTTTGCTTCAGTGAGTGAACGTGCAGTGTGAACCTCCACATGGATGACGGCACACGATGCTTTTGCAACCTCAGCTTCTCTACCTAATCATCTGTTAGGACTCTGGCGCTAGGGAACATACTCTGGGAAGTATCTGGGTCCTTCCAAAGAGAAGACCAGTAAGGCGACCCCTCTTTCAGGACTCAGATCAAACCTACTCATCCGATCTCAGTCAGTGTCCCCGCCCACCCTTGCCATGCTTCCGGCACTTCTCATTCCCTCATTTTACAGAAAATCTAACTAGAAACTATTTCTAACTTTTATCTTTGTATACACACACACATATATGCGCACATATATAAGTAAACATACATATATATAATCTCATATATATGTATACTTTAATATACACATATATACTTTGCGTGTGTACGTGTATGTGTGTGTGTGTGTACTTTACTTCCCCCAAACTAGACTATAAAACACTGAATGAGGCACAGAAATAGAACCACAGGACCAACTGCTGACAGATCTGTCAAAAATAAAGCAAAAGAACTACGTTTCGTACTTTCTCTTGAGGAGGAAAGGAAAGACTCACAGTGCTCCCATTTCTTCCCTCTACATACAAAGCCACGACACCCCCCTCCCACTCATTTCTTCTTTTCTCTCCTGCCCACATGACACACTCTTCTTGACCGCAGCTTTCTCTCTGGAACAAAGCGCTCACTCTTCACTCCCAGCCCTTTCGAGCATGCCTGTGCAGCCTAGCCTGTGTCTATCAGGGGGCCGCACCCCTCTCACTGGGTACGAACCATTCTGCTTTCCTGGTGGGAGTCAGATGTCAGGCGTTTTCTGTTATCATCTCATTTAACCCTATGTAGTAGGTTCATTATTATTATTATTTTTTAATATGGGGAAAATGAGGATCACGAGTTCAACTGGACTTTCCTGAAATGACCCACTTACTTAAACCAAATCTGTCTGACCTGGACCACACTTAACAGCACCTCCCTTGACCATCCCAGTTAAAACCACAAATCCTTCTCTTCCCATCAACCCGCAGCCATATCCCCGATTTATTTTTCTTCATAGCATTTACACTTTTTTACAGTATGAGATCATCTCCTTCCTTCCTTCTTTCAGTGACTGCATCTTCACACCAGAGCATTAATTCCGTGAAGAAAAGACACGTCAGCCTTTTCGCTCACTGGAGCACTCCCGAGATCTGACCGGAGCCTGGCGTTGCGTAGGGCTCTCAATGAGTTAAGTACGGAAAGGATAAAAGAATGTTGTTAATACGAATGTGTCACTGCCCTCAGGTAAGGACCACCGGCTAGGTGACAGGTGCCATGCCAAGGAGAGTATTTTCACTATCCTTTATTTGTTGCCTGAGTTTATTCAGAAATTGGCTCTCTACTGAACATCTACCTGCACCACGCTAAAGAAAAGTTATCCGTGTCACATTAGATCCCTTTTCGAACTGCTCACACACACACACACACACACACACACGTGCGTGCACACACACTCCCCTCCCTTCAGAGAAAGGGAAGTCCCCAAATGGCATGTTACAAAGAGAGAGAAATAGCATCCCAATGTAAGATTTTTTTTTTTTAACAATGCAAGGGGGCTTTACTTTAAAATCTTTAAAAGACATCCTTCATGTTTGCCAATGACAGGAGAAGGGAAAGGAAGTAACTGTACTTTGCAGTCTGTCTCTGTTAACTTTTTATTAGCTTGGGGATCAGAAGTATTGTTTCGTTTTATCACAGTGGCTGGCACAGTCCTACTCACTCCCCGTTGACATACTGACACAGATCCAGAAATCAACAGGTCGAACAGAGATGGTGCTGGAAAACCCCACACAGTCAAAGAAGGCAGCTGGGGAGAGAAACCAAGTCTGCCCACAGACCTGAGGATGACAATACCAGCTGAGCCCCAATTTCCTGGCCCCCCCGGTCAACACAGACCTCTGCTGGTCCATTTGTGTGAATTCCTTATTTATGTATGGTTCATTTTGTTTCAAAATGGATGAAAACATTAGTTAAGTCATACTTAAACATTTATTTCACAGAAGAGGAATACCTCAATTTTTTAAATGTACAGAAATAATTCACAAAGGAACACACATGGCCAAAACCTCATGAAAAAAATTATACTTACCTTTAATTAGTTAAAATTAATTAAATTTAATTAGTTTAATTAGTTTAATTAAACTAGTTCATTAAACTAGAAATATAATAGTCAAAAACTAACTTCAAATGAAATAATTTTTACCTATCAAACTGGTAAAAAAAGATTTTAAGAGGGAAAAAAAAAAGATTAGAAGGCAAACATCCCCCCACACAATGCTGATCAGAGAATAAACTGGTTATCATTTTTTGGATGGAATTTAGTAGTCCATAACAAAAAAAGAGGTTTTAAAATGTACACACACTTTAGCTAGCATATACACTTATAGGAATTTATTCTCATGACATAATTGGCAATTATTCTAAGATATATGTACAAGAACAACAGTGTATGGGACACCTGGGTGGCTCGGTCGGTTAAGCCGCTGCCTTTGGCTCAGGTCATGATCCCAGGGTTCTGGAATCGAGTCCCACATGGGGCTCTTTGCTCGGCGGGGAGCCTGCTTCTCCCTCTGCCTCTGCCTGCCACTCCCTCTGCTTGTGTGCTCTCGCTCTCTCTCTGACAAATAAATAAATAAAACTTTTAAAAACAAAAACAAAAAATAATAAAAACAAAAAACTTAAAAAAAAAACAACAACGGTGTCTTTTAATACAGACTGTTTCCCATTAATTGCCAAGTGGAAAACACAATGCATTAGCTCAGGATGATAACGCATGCACATAGCAGAATACTAAATAGACATTAAAAAGTACTTTTGTGTAAACAATTAGTTGGTTTATGTGGAATCTTTTATTTTGTTACATATTTCTATAGCCCATAAGAATTTTTCCAATGAACACACATTATTTCTATAATTGGAAGAAAACAAAGGCCACGAAAAGCTGGAGGAATATTTTTATTGGTATAAAAGACAGTCATAATACTACTGACAACTGAATAAAGCCACTTAAAGAAAGTATGGTTTAAGATGATACCATTTTTTTCTTTTTGGGTTTTCTTAAAGATTTTATTTAAGAAAGACCATGAGCAGGAGGAGGGGCAGAGGGAGAGCAGGGAGCTAGACGTGGAACTCGATCCCAGGACCCCAAGATCATGACCTGAGCCGAAGGCAGAGGCTTAACTCACTGAGCCACCCAAGTGCCCCCACCATCTCTGTTTTAAACATAAGAATACAGGGGCGCCTGGGTGGCTCAGACGGTTCTTCAACTCATGTCATGTCATGATCTCAGGGTCCTGGGTTTGAGTTCCACGGCAGGCTCCCAGCTCAGCAAGGAGTCTGCTTCTTCCTTTCCCCTTGCTTGTGCTCTCTCTCCTTCAAACAGATAAATAAATCTTTTTAAAAAAAAAATTAAACATAGGACTACATGAAGAGAAAAATTACCTGATTCTAAATACACGAACCCATTAGTAATGGTTTTCTCTGAGAAGTGGGATTACCCATCATCTTACTTTCTTCCTCCTGCTTTGCTGAATTTCCTGCCTTTCCTCCGCTGACTTAGTATAATCTCTGAGTAAAAATGGATGTGGGTGGGGAGACCACGTCAGTCTCCAGCATGAAAGCCCCAGCGTGACTGAAGGGAGCCGAGGCCGGCTGACACTCCTCCTCGTGCCATCAGCATCATCACATACATTTTTTTTTTAAGTACATAGCTTTCTCATTTTTATTGAGAATCCAACCTTATAATTAGGAACGGGGATGAAAACATGTTTTTATACAATTTCTACTTCAGCTGGTCAAACCTTGGTTCCCAATCGGAATTCACTTCAGTGCCTGACACACAAAACCCAAACATTGAGATGTGCCCACGCTCTGCTGAGTGTTAACTACCAGTACGAGACCTCGAGAGCACTGCAGCACCAGGAGAACCAACCAGAATCCCTTCCTTTCCCTCAAAGATAATGCAAAGGCAGGTAAAACTCCCACTCTAGCTCAGACTCAACAAATGATATGCAACAAATCTATTTCCAAAATCTTTATAATGACCAAAAAATATTTTCATATAATCAATAATTTTTCCTGACTCAATCTATAAAACAGTCCCTTTTAACAAAGCAGAGGTACCTGATTACATATATACAGACAATTTTTATGCATTAACCTTCAGCTGGAAATTCCCTACTTGGAGAAGAACTCAAGGAGGAGGAACTCGTCCACCTCAAGCACAGGGCTAGATGCTTAATGTGTTCTTTTATTTATTTAACCTTTTTGCAAGAACCCTATGAAACATTACGAAGCCCCTTTTTAAAAATAAGACACTAGGGAAGGTTGGTAATTTTACTAGAATACTAAAGTCACTGAAAGTCTGAGCCAAGATTCAAACCTGGTCCCCTCACTAATGCCTCCATTTCAATTTTCCTCTTTCCAAACCCTTCCTCCCACCCTCCACCTTCCCTCCGTTATCCAGACCAGACCTCCTTTCTGCCCTTAACCACCGTGCACAGACTGGATGTTAACTCTTTGTCAATCAAAACATCATCTTCATGCCACTCAACTTCCATTCAATTTAATCCAGTCATTTTGAAATAGCCATAAAATCAAAATTCAGTACACACTCCAATTTAAAAATGCATCAAAATTAAAGCCTCCTGACACATAAAGGACGTTTTGCAAAGAACAAACCAAACTATTAAACGCGCTGACTTCATGGGTTGGGGGTGAGAGTTTTCACTTAGCTTCCTTATCATTGACTTGTTCTACTCTACATGCACTAATTCAAAATCATAAACCGAAAAACTTCTCATTCAGTTACTGCAAAGGTCCATCATTCAAATCCTCAGCTGCTGGCCTGTGAGGTCCTTATCCGCTCTCAACTAGAGTAACCAACTTACTCTGAAAGAAATCACTCCCCGGAATTAAGACAGGGCACTGCAGATGCCTCCTCGTACTGAACCAACTCTGATGCAGAGATAGGTCTTTTCTGCATTCAAACAGCCCCCACAAAATTACGAGTCAACAGGGATAAAGCCATTCTGTTGGCTGTTCTCTGGACTTGCCCTTCAAGGAGCTCTGACACATTATTAACAGTGGGACAGAACCTCCTCTCCTGGAGGCTCATGCTCCTGAGGCTCCTTTCCACCTTTATTTCTCTGGGGATTTAGCTTGTTGGAATTTCCAATATTTTGATCTATACATCGTTTCCCACTTTCCCCATCTTCCCCTTCCCCTGGAAGACAGACAGTATCTACTACCATTTGTGAAGACTAACAAAAGGAGTAAAGGGGACAGGGGAGGCTCACATCTCTACAAACCCAACAGGCAGAGCGTCTCTGTAAGTAAAGAGCAACTCAGCTTGCAGAAGTCAATTTCAGGATTTCCGCCCCCACACAGTTATTCTAGGTTTTTGGTTCAAAATACAGCCCATGCTCTCTAACATTAGAAGGGAAAGAAATTCTAAGCAAAAATGAAGAGCGGTAATCTTTTTTAAAAGTACTCAACTACAAATACATTTACAAATGTTTTTAGTCCTCTATAAGATCATACAAGTGTTTTTCTCTTATGTTCAAGTTCAACTAATATTTACTGAGCCATACTCATCTCTATCAGGTAATTTCATAAACGTCTTCTTATTTTGGGCCAAATAAACCTATGAGGAGCTTGCTATCCTTATCGAAAAGTAAGACAAAGAAGAAAAGGACAGCCTCGCTTGGTGTATGAGCATTTCAGTGAAAATATTTAATGAAAGTTACATCTTCCTAAGTTATTAACACTGCTACCTGGAAAATACCACACCTTCTTCTTGGTATGTTCACATGCCAGCCATTCTTGAGCTACAGAATTAGATAGTTGGAGGGCTTGTTAAGGACCGTTAAAACTGCCACCCCACGGGGCGCCTGGGTGGCTCAGCAGGTTGGGCCTCTGCCTTCGGCTCAGGTCATGATCTCGGGGGTCCTGGGATCGAGCCCTGCATCAGGCTCTGCTCGGTGGGAAGCCACTTCCCCCCCTCTCTGCCTGCCTCTCTGCCTACTTGTGATCTCTGTCTGTTCTGTCTAATTAATTAATTAATTAAACAAACAAAACAAACCGAAACTGCCACCCCATGGAAATAACTCCCTGGAGGCTACAGACGAAAACGGATCTTTAGCACCAACTACTTCACTGCTCAGATTGCTTTAGAAAACCAAAGGCTTCTTTTTAGAACTATTTAAATACATCACTGTATCTGAAATATTCTGAATATTCTAGAATAAGAGAAATACAGGGGAATCCAATGGGTGGTGGCACATTTTACTATAATAAGCAAACTTGAAGGCAATCCTAAAATACAAATTTAAAAATTAAACAGGTGCGCTTCTCCAGCCTGGTAAACGACCAGCAATAAATATTTTCAGCTCAGCAGGCTACGCGGCCCGGGTCAGAACTAGTCAATTCTGCCAGCACAGGCCGCAGCAGCCATCGATAACACGCAAGTGAGTGAGTGCAGCTATGTCCTCATACAACTCGATTCATCAGCTGACATCTCCATTTCCTATCATTTCCATGTGTCATGAAACATCTGATTTTTTGTTTAAAAAAAATGTAAAAACCACTCGTAGCTGCAGGGCTGCAAAGAACGGGTGGCAGGCTGCATGTCCCTGTGACCCCGGGCTTTTTCTCTAGTACTACCCTCGTGCGGGTTAGAAGCTGGAAAGAAGAGCTGAATAGTGCTTTCTGGAAAAAACGTTCTACAGGATCAGCTGACTGACTTTTCTACTCTCTTTTCTCTTCTTGCCTCCATTTTTAACTTAGAAATAATCTGAAATTAGAAGCGTTGAGCTAGCAAAGATGAGGGGATGCACTTGCTAACATCAAATGCTAACGGTACAGACAATTAACGTACTCTCATTATACAGAAATAACTTAACAATTTTAGTTGAAACACAATTCTACATCTTCCTGCCTTCCCCGACTCAAAAGTTGTTGCCTACATGAATGTCATGCAAATAGAACCAGGGAACTTTCGGTTTTCGGGACACGTGGGTGGCTCAGTTGGTTAAGCACCTGCCTTTGGCTCAGGTCATGATCCCAGGGTCCTGGGATGGAGTCCCACATTGGGCTCCTTGCTCAGCAGGGTGCCTGCTTCTCCCTCTGCCTGCTGTTCTCCCTGCTTGTGCTCACTCTCTTGACCTCTATCAAATAAATAAATAAAATCTTAAAAAAAAAAACAAAAACTATCAGTTTTCATTTGTAAGAATGAGGCTGGGGACAGGTCGGGGGAGGGAACACTATAAAAAAGATTAATAATACTAGGTTTTCAAAAGCTAGTGAAAAGTATGTACTTTTGGTGGTTATGTAAATTAGTGGAATCCTTCTGGAGGTCTATTATAGCAAAATTCGCCAGAGATGAAAACGTACATAACTTTGGACTTAAGAATTCTACTTCCAGAAATTTATCTTAAGAAGATAACCAAACAAGTGAGCAACCACGTATACCAGTTACTCAGAAGAACTGGTAATATCATGAAAAGATTAAAACTATTTAAAGGTTCAACAGGTTCAACAGTGGAAGGAATGCAACAGAATTCTAGGGGGCCGTAAGAAATAATGACAGAGATGAAACAATCTGACATGGATATGTCCACTACATACTGAAAGAGAAAATCCCGACACAAAGCTGTATGCGCTGTTTTATCTCAATGGCGTGCGGTGTCTATATATGGTGTTTGTGTACCCACCAGTGTACAGGACAGACAGAAGAAAAACAGACAGAGGAGCAGAGACTTAGAAGAATGTTCACCAAAATATTCACAGATGATTTTTACTTTCTTGTTTATAGCTTACGGTATTATTTACATTACTCTACAATGAGCATGTATTACATTTATAATTTAAAGAAGACTTATTGGAATGTACACCAAGAAGGAACCCTAATGAAAACAAGGAATCTTAAGTGATAATGGGGCGTGAGTACGGGTCCATAGAATGATTAAGAGAGGCACCAGTCTGCTGCCATAGCGGGGTAGACGGTGGTGTGGGGAATTCTCTGTACTTTCAGCTCAGTTTTGCCCTGAAACTAAAAATGCTCTAAAAAATAAAGTCTATTTAAAAACAAAAAACAAAAAACTTACTAGAACAATTCATAGGCAAACCACCCAGAAGTTCATCTCATGGGAAGCGATCTGAGACCCATGAAGTGAATCTGAAAGGCTTCTGTCAGAAGTAGTTAGAATACTGCAGATGGCTCAGTGTGTGGGGGGCAGGCACTCACAGCAGCTACCCTGGCTAGCAAGCAGTTCCTCCCCAGAAACTGCTCAAAGAATGCTCTCCTCTTTGGAGAATCTGACTGTTTTGTGCATTCACCCTGAGGATACTTGTCTCTCCTCTGTTGTTTCTGATTTAATAGAATGTTTTCAGTGAAAGCTTAGAGGACTTAAGACTGTGTTAGATAATCAAGGGCTCAAGAAAAGCAATTTAACACTTTGTCTTAGATTAGCTTGAAAATGGAGTTCTAGCTGGGGCAAGAGACCAGGCTGCTAAAAGATAAGCCGGTTTTAAAGGGGCTTTAATGCAAGAACAAATGCCAAGATGAGATTTTAATGATAAGCAGTTCTTGTTAGTTAATAAGAGGCATTCTGATGCAAGTCTGAGGCTAAGACCAAGGTTGGAATAAATTAATGGGGATATACTAAATTTTACTTGGCGTTTCTTTTTCTCTAGAAGAAATATATACATTCTAACTGATGCTTTCTATAGTTTGCCTAACACACACCTCTACATACATGTCAGGTCCTATCTATTTCTATTTTAACAGAACAGAAGGCTTACAGGTTTCTGTACAGAATACATACCCTGTAGTCCAAACTACCTGAATGACATCCAGTTGTTTTTTAACTTTAAGAAGGAAAATGACAAGAACTAAATCTTTAAAACTAACAAGAACTGGCCATGTCGTAGGATTCACCAACTGTAGTATAACAAACAGAGTACCTTAAGTTAACAAGGCAGTATTAACGCATTTATAAGTAGAAATCCAACCCCTAATAGGTCATGGCTCTAAATTACAATGTTCACCAAGCTGAGTATGAACTCATACTACACACGAATTTCAATACAAATGAAGCTTAATCTACAAAGCGTAGTGTTAATCATTTACATACTCTGCCCAAAATCTCCCAATCGTTATGTTGGGTAAAACAGATACAATAAACTTAGGGTAATATTAATATTCATGACATTTGTTTAAGCTTAGCATTATACACACAGAACTAAGCAATGCATTTCCTGGTTTCCAGACATTAACCTCACTAAGACTGGCAGTAACCTGGGGGAACACATTTGTCAGTTCCCTTGGGAAATTTCTAAAATTAAAAATGTCGTTTACTTGGGGGCATAATTTTGTGGTCATTTTTAATCATTCAGGCGTTATCTTGAGTAATTAGTATCATTTTTTGGCTGGGCAGTTCTTCTACAAATACAGCACTCTTCTACCTCAGAAATAGTGAAACAGCATAATGTGATTATTCTCATGCTAAATCCTCATTTCCTAAGGCCCCTGGGGCGTTAACTGTCATCAGATTTACTGTAAGGGACTCACAACAAACAAAATTACTGGAAGAAACTGCAGGAAATCTTCAAGTTAAGAAACACTGCTGGTCACACTGAACACAACAGCAACATACCTCAGATGTACAAATGTCACAGAAAGTCTCGATGGAAAGTATCCAGACATTTCCTGGGCAGATTTTACATTTAGGCCTGTGTATGTTTACGTGTGAAAGAGATGTGAGTCAATTCGAGACCATCTGATAGAAATGCTTTTCTAATCGCCAAAAAACTTCCCTTGTTTTGTAAAGGCGCCACACCAGCTGAGATCCTATCAGAACAAGAGCAGCTTCCCCAGAGCACCTGATCTGAACTAAATTGCACGTAAATGCTGAACTTGCACCCAGCGCTCCAGGAAATAGCTAGAACCGGCTTTATCTTCCTGGTATCGTAGGTATTTTTTATTAACCCCATCTTTAAATTGAGGGTTTGGGGCTCAGAGGTTAAGTACCAGAGAGTCACAAAGCTAAAGGAAGGATCTAAAGCCAACGCCTCACTGCCAGGCAGGAGGCAGGGGTTCTGGCAGCCCGGAACACGGGAGGAGCAGGGCACCTCCACTCCTGACAGCGTCACCTCGGTAAGGAACACGCTAACGCGCCGCGCTCCTCCAGCATCCTCGCCAGAACGTGAAATCAACGAAACTGCAAGTCTTCTGATGAGTCCGAAGCGCTAAATAGAAATGCACCACGTGCTAAATATATCCAGCTCGGAATATTCCAGCAACACAGAGATTATCTCCTAAAACACGGAGAAGACCCTAGCGGTGTTTTATTTGTGGCCACCCTGGAGTGCCTTTTACGGTGTCTGTCCGCAAGCCTGCAAAGTGACAGACCAAAGGCTCAGCCCCAGCGGAACACCCTGAACAAGGTCATGTTCAAAAGCAGATCTGGCATTTATTGTTGAGGACAGCCAAGCCACTTCAAAAGACAGATGTCCACAGCAGCTGTGTCCAAAGAAACAGGTTTTCTCTTTAATAAAAATATTCTTGAGGGGCCCCTGGGTGACTCCGTCAGTGGAGCACCCAGCTCTTGGTTTCAGCTCTGGTCATGATCTGGGGGTTGTGGGATCAAGCCCCAGGTCAGCTCCCAGCTCAGCAGGGAGTCTGCATCCCTTCTTCTTCCCGTCCCGCCCCTCCCCTCCCTGCCCCTCTCCCATCTCTCTGGCTCTCTCCCTAAAATAAATAAATCTTCCAAAAAATATATATTCTTCGCTTCTCAGCCTTTTGGTTAAGATCAAGTGTAGTGAAAAATAGATATTCTTGATTTTAAAGCACATACTAAGATGACTTTTAATATCACAATGTCAAATCCTTAGAGAATAAAACGATTTCTCAAAAAATGTACAGAACACTGATAAAGAGCCAGAATTCTTACCTCCCACATGTACACATTATTCTTAACCTGAGATCTTTTTTTCTTATCACCAACAAATGGCCCAAACTTTTTGCCTTTTAAAATTGGCTTAGTGGCCCAGACACCTGGAAAATAAAAGCAATATTTTTATAATGTTATTGTAGCTATTTTAAAGATTGAAGCATTAAAGTCAATTCTGTTTCACAAAATAGTTAAAAGGCTAGCAAGATAATGTCAGGTCAATGGAGAGCAAGTCAAGTCAAATGAAATCCAGTCTTCCACAAAGATTTTTATTTATCTTCTTTATATTCTTCTGTAGTTCCCAAACAGTCTGTAAGAACCTACATTGTTTTATCAGTAGGAAAGAAATGGTTTATATTTGTTTCTATTTTTCACATGTAAAATTACCCAGACGGTACAATCACAAATCCCCGGAGAACAGCACAGTCACAACTAAAGAGAAAAAGATGAGAAAGGAATGAAACTAGAAATAATTCAAAACTCCTCTTTCTACTTTTCTACAGCTTTCAAATGGTCTCCGATGAACACGAATTGCTTTTATAAAGGCTTGGAAATGCCAATTTATGAATGGTATTTTTGAAGTTTGTTTGCTCAAAGTGGAACACCCTCTCCCCTCCAGCTAAGTCACTGAAACCTAAGCCGCTCTAACAACGCACTCTGCAGAGCTTCCAACAGCCCAGAGCTACTCCTGCCGCTGTCCCGCCGTCCTCCTCGGCTGTTCCTGGGTTCCGGGCACTGTCTGGAAGGCAGGCGGACGAGCTGAAGCAGCAGCATCGGGCCAAACGGCGGGAGACAGCCCTGGCGTCAAGGGAACCAGCACGCAGAGGTGATGCTCACTGACAAGAGCCCTTTGGACACGCTCCCGCATCTTCGGCTCTCAGAAGATGCACAGAAGGAAGGTGGAGGCTGAGCCAGTCCTTTCCAGCTAGGAGGTTCAAATTTCCCTCTTCTGTAGGTCTATGAATCCAATTTCTAACAAAGCTAACAATCAATTAGTGGAGCGAACAGTCAACCACCTCCGTGTGAATGATACAATATAACTGCTCAAGTTAATTTACTGAAAAATTCTTCAATGAGAATTAGGAAAAGCATTTTAACACTTTATTCACACACGCATACACATAAACAGGAATCTCAGAAATACACCTTAAAAAAACAAAAAGGGATACAAACATGATATATTCCAAAACTATACTTTGACTAAACTTTTATAATCTGCTTCCTTATTAGCCTTCTGTCTAAAGATTAGGGCACAAAAACAACACTGAAGGGGCGCCTAGGTGGCTCAGTGGGTTAAAGCTTCTGCCTTCGCCTCGGGTCATGATTCCAGGGTCCTGGGATCGAGCCCCATATCAGGCTCTCTGTTCAGCGGGGAGCCTGCTTCCCTTCCTCTCTGTCTGCCTCTCTGCCTACTTGTGATCTCTGTCTGTCAAATAAACAAAATCTTAAAAAAAAAAAAAAACAAACAAAAACAACAAAAAAAAAAAAAACAACACTGAATATGTAAAAGCTGGGTTTGTGCTCAATGGGAAATTCCAGCCAGAAGCATTCAGATCCACTCAAGTCGTCATTCATTCAAATACTACTAAGGTCCAGAACGTGTCAGGTACTGGAGACAGAGAGAGGAAAGAAAGGAAGGCACTCACTATCAATGAAGGGGGCAGATGGGAAAACCAGTACAAAACAATGAAATTAAATCTAACAGCGCACTCACACTCAAGTCCCAGTGAAATCAGAGAGGAGGGACCAGCACACTCAGTAGGAAGAAGAGCCCCGAGGAGACAGTAGGAGGGAATACTCAGGCGAAGTCACAAAGGACACTGGGTGGGTGAGTGGATATTTCTGGTTTAGTTTTATAATCTCTGTGCACCCTGGATTCTTGACTGGAAAATGCAGAAATTCCACCATGATCTTCTAAGTCTAAGTATAAATCTGTCACTTTGATGATGACCTTCCTACTTTACATGCTCCCAAAGGATGCCTGGATACAGGCGGCTCTCCCTTCCCCTCCCCGTCTCCTTCCAGGACCCCAGTCCTCACCAATCCGAGTCCTGTCCACAGCAGACGGGAAAAGCCTCACTTCCTCCGGAAGTCCTCGGAACACGTGTTCAGGTACCTCGGCCAGGCTCTCAGCAGCTGCAACAGGCTCAGTGTTCTGCAAGTCAAGAAACAGAAGGATCAGAGCAGAGGGAAGCAGACCCGGTTAGTGTTTTCTTTCTTTTCTGGTCCAATAAGCAAATATGCAAAAATGCAACTGACACCTGACACAAGAGGACAGAGCTGTGGAGGATCTCAGGAGCTACCGTGACGGTGGCTCCTGAGTCTCTGAAGGAAACTACTACCCCCTTCAAGCACATCTGTGTCAACCTACTTCGTTCCAGCGACCTACAGTCATTTTCAAACTATGTAAATATCTGGCACCACACTATTTTACACTCCCACAGAATCTGGAAGTAAAATACAGCTTAAGCTTACTTTGAAGTCAAAGGCTACCATCAGCACTTTAGGACATTTAAAAAATAAAAATCAATACTCCCTACTTAATACTTTCGGCACACATCGTGAAGAACCTGCCCGCCAGCTGGCCCCCGCCCCAACTACGCTTTCATCCCTCCGGGAACAACACCCGCTTTAACAGAGCCTTCAAAATTCCAACCAGAACACTGCAACTTTTTCTGGGCCCTCAATGGAAATGTGACCTTTCCAGGAAACTGTAATTTACCACTTCTATCAAGTCACTAATTAACGAAATTGCCAGAATATCACAATCTTAAGAAATAGAATTTTATACATTACCACCCAGTTTTCACTTTAATCTTAAGAAATAAGATTACTATTAGGTATGAATATAAGGGAACAGAAAGGGAAATCTGAGCCAACTGGTAAAACATGACTGTTACTATAAAAATAACATTCAGTCAAAGTGCCTTTTCACTGTTATCCCATATACTCTAAGAACTGATCACACCACCACTAAGAATGAAGGGTTCTATAGTCTAGGTGTATTTCACTGCAAGGGAATCATTTCTAAAGGACTTTCAAAGAAATCAAAGTAGGCAAAAAGCAAACTCCAACCTAAAGAGGTTAATCTTCCCACAGTGAAGCTTTTATAGCCTTTAAGAATGTTTTGTGCAAAGATGAGAATATCATTCAAATGTGTGTACTCCCAACATTTCGAATTTTTTTTTAAAGTATCAAGCTGCTTCAAGAGAAACAAATCCCACAGCAGTGAGCAACTCATCATGAAGGTCTCCTCTCTGGTCTGCTCTGAGTTGGAATGCACACAAGTGGGCATCTACAGACTGAGATCCATTTCTCCAGAAGAGCAACGCCGACAGTACAGACCCTTCAGGAGCACGAATGCTTTGATCCTGCTGTCCACGGCGTGGTTCTGACAATATCACCAAGCACAAGTTAAATGCCTTCCAAAACACGGGAGTATCAAAACTGCCCCCAGAAAATGGGTGTTATGGTATTTTTAATTAGCTAAAATGTGAATAAATTTAACACACAAATTTCTCACTTCTAAATATAGTACTCCCGTTTTTCAAATTTTGATCTATAAACAGTTATTTTGGCAACAACAAAAACCTTTTTTTTTCCCCAGTGGAGGAAAAGGTATGAAATTGGTAGTTGGTACCTAGGCTACATAATAATTATTTTTAGCACTGATAAATTAAGCAATATTAAGAAGTACTTAGCCAACATTAAAAAGCAGTGTGAGAGAATTTTCCTCTCCTTCCTCAGATGGGTCCCTAGCCTAAGATTTAAAAGGATTTGACACCATTTAACTTCCCTGAGAGCTCTGAAAAGACAGTGTGTCAGCTATTCTAACTGATCCTCCTAGGCACTATGACAATAATACTAACAAGCTGATATTTCCCGAGAAACTCCTCCGGGGCTCAGTGCAAGGCACTGTACTAACAGTCTTCCACGCATGATGGCCTTTATTCCAAACAGCCCAAGGGGCAGGGACTGTCACTGCAGCCCCCTCCCACAGCTTCTCCCCAACCATCACCTACCCCTCCAGCCCACACAATGGAAGAAACTGAAGCTTAGGGAAGTTGTCTAAATTCCTCAAGGCCAGGATCTGAACCTCTGCCTGTCTGACCCTGAGCCCAAGCTCATATCAACCGTGCCATTTCCAGTTAAGATTTTCCTTGATACGGTCTAAAGATCTAATGTAAAACATGGTTAACTACAGTTGACAGCACTGTATTATAGAACTGAAATTTGCTAAGAGAGTAGGACTTAAATGTTCTCCCCAAAGACAAATAAATATGAGCGATGATGGATATGTTAATTAACTAGATGGTTATACATATATCAAAATACCATGACGTACACTTTAAATATCTTTTAATTTGTCAATTATACCTCCATGAAACTGGGAAAAAAAGAAAAGATTGTGCTGGAAAAAAAAAATCTGAGAACCTGTATCCTAAAACCTCCAATCTTTCATGGAAGCGTCCACAGGAGACGGCTCCTAAGGAAGGGGGAATGGGGAATGGTCATTCCCACAGGAAATTTGTAACTTGAGTATAATATGGAGACCACGTAAGTTTACATTTCTGATATATCTATGAATATGAAAGACCTCAGCAGAGCTGCCACTGCAAGAGACAGACAAATTCCTGTGCATCTACTTATCTGCTTTCAGTGAACCCGTTGTTTTTTTTTTAAAGATTTTATTTATTTATTTGACAGACAGAGATCACAAGCAGGCAGAGAGGCAGGCAGAGACGGGGGGAAGCAGGCTCCCCGCAGAGCAGAGAGCCCGATGCGGGGCTTGATCCCAGGACCCCGGGATCATAACCTGAGCCGAAGGCAGAGGCTTTAACCCACGAGCCACCCAGGCGCCCCTGAACCCATGTTTTTAAATTTAGGCTCATTTAACTAGTAGAGGAAAGCTTCTTTTCTGTTTATTTCAGTGTCCTTTGCACAAGACTCAACTAAATTTCAGGGACCTCAAACCACACCAAGTCAACCCCAGCCAGCTCTAAGAACTTCCTCTCTCCTTTCCAGCTGCAGTGCCTATGGCTGGAAATTGCCTCTCCTTTTCCTCGTTTTTCCTTCGTAGCTCTTACCACAATTTTAAGTAATTATTTGTATAATTATGTGTTTAATGTACCTCCCCTGATAAACCACAATGAAGACAGATGGTGTCTATCTTATTCAATGTTGCATTCCCAGGGCTGAGCAGTACACACTACATGTTTGTTGTCGCTTAAATACTTGAATGAATAAATAATTCCTGTAAATGGACTTAACCCTTTTTTAGAAAAAGGAGGGCTAGAAATAAATAAAATAGGAGGGTCATCAATCAGAAAGCATTTTTTTCCATGTGTGCCTGAATTTCTTGAATTTGAGGGAGGTATATTTCTAGGTCAATAAAATAATTCTTTTTTAGAAAATGTGATATATGCTCTCAATTCCAAGCAGTCAATTTACAAGTAAACCTTTGGAACAAAAGAATATTTAAAAGAAAATTTCTCTCCTCCACACACTTTTATAAACGGGGATCCCATTTACACATACATACATATACATACATAGGAATATCCTTATAGTATTAGATATAATATCACACTCTAAATAAGGTCATCTTTGTTCTTACACTAAAGATCACAACTTGATCCTGGAAATATTTCCCAGATTAATTGCTTTCTAAAAGAAACTGCAGCATCTACTCAATGTCTGAGTCCCTTTAAAGAGCCCGCCAATGTTTTAAGCTATCTCATTTGCCTTAACAATGTGTCACTCTGGTGAGGAAGACAGACAAAATCAAGCAAGGATAGACAATGCCTGGAACTTCTTGACGGTCTGAAGAAAAATCAAGCACAAGAAGGGGACATAGTGACAGAGATGGAGAGCGTGCTATTTTAGACAAGCGCTTCAAGAAGCAGCATCTCTAGAAGTGGAAAGGGCATCGTACGAGAGATGGGGGGCAAACACACCCAGAAAGGCAATCAGCAAGGACATGGGTAATCCAGCAAGCTTGGTGTGCTCACAGAACAGATAGGCAAAAAGACCAATGTGTCCGGAGCAGAGAAGGTAAGGGGAAAGCAGCTGGAGCGGAGGTGGGAGACGCAGGCAGGGGTAGTACCCTAGGAGAGATGAATCCCCTGCTGGACTGCACAGACTAGGAGGAGTAGAAGGCGACCAACCAGAGGCCAAACTGCAAACTCCAGGAAACCCTGGCTGCTCCTTCCTCTGGGGTAGCCAACAGCAACCCAGCAACCCATCCTTGCTGAACCCCAGAATAAAAGGCTTGTTCCCGTGTCAAGGGTTTCTGACACTGATCACTGTGGTAAGCACAGGGGACATTAGAAGGACTTCCCTGCTTTCCTGTTATGTAACAGGAAACACGGCCTAGTGAGGGATAGCCCCCAAACGTGTATCAGTGAACTAACTGATCTTGAGCTATACAGGTTAAATCGGATGCATTACATTTAAGCTAATTTAGTAAATTACTCAGTTATTATCAACTAAGCTCATTAAATCAATGTCTCCAACTCCCTAACTCAAACCCAAAGAAAGTCAGTAGCCCCTCCCCTCCCCAATTCATAGCAGGAGCAGTTCTCCTTCGTTCCTTCAGTCCAGCACTGGACTAACAAATACTTCCCGAGAGCCTGCCCCAGGCTGGCTCTGGGCTGCGCAGTGAAGATAGGAAGGTCAATAAAGCTGATCCAGGCCCCGCCCTCACAGAGCTCTTTAGAAGAGCCCTCTTTTCCTTTCCCTAATACTGAGTATCTTCCCTGTGGCCCAGGATGACCTCCCCATGCTGGATGGTGGGGGCAGCTCAGGAGCAGGACATCACTGCTTCCTCTGAGCCAAGCTTTCTGCTCGTCACCTCTTTTCATCTTTGCACCACTCCAGGAGCGGGTACTTTCACTTTCCAGACGAAACTGAAACCTGCCCCCAGTCCCAGCTAGTAAGCGGCCCAGCCAGGATTCAAACCCAGGCGGTCAGGCGTCAGGGTCTGGACTCTCAAATACTCTGCCCCAGAGCTGTCCTGTCAAGTAATGATCCCAAGCTACGCGGTTTTAAAGCAGCGGAGCCAAGACAAAATCCAGATGGATTCCAGAGCCCACGTTCCAACCACTAAATCAGCGGGGCCTCGCACGATCATTGAGGGCCACCTGCCAGGGGTCCCCAAGCTCAGGGCTACTTTTACAATGATGCTGAGATGTCACCTGCCCTTTTCATCCGCCGCTGTGAAGAGGGGAGTTTTCCAGGGGTCATGACAAGTGATGATGTCATCAATTCCATTAGCTAATGGATGTGGGATGGCTGGGGTAAGCAGCTTCTGATCTTGTGTTTTTTTAAATTTTCTGGTTTACAAATAAAGCCTGCAGTCTAACTCCTGAACTAAGTCTATTTCCTGGTCCTGATCCTGTAATAAGGGAAAATGGTGCACCGCTGGGTAAGGCTGGGTAAGAGTCCAAGGACCACTTGCAACTTCCTGTGATCCACGCCGCCGATTAACATTTTTGTTTCAAGGGGCTGGCTCAGTCGGTAGAGCACAGGGCTCTTGATCTCGAGATCTCGGAGTTCAAGCCCCAAGTTAAGCTTTAAAAAAAATGTGTTTCAATGTCTGACATGGGAAATATCCACCAATCTAACCCACATAGACAAAAAGCTGGCGGACTGCTGCACTAAACACACCACCTCTGCTCCTTGGGCACCTCCCACCTCAGACCTGAGAAGCAGAGAACAAGAGAGATTCTGGGAGACCATATGATGGAGAGAACAGAGGAAAGCGAGGAAGGAGGGCCGGGCCCGCACATCCACGTCCTGCCTCCCTTCCTTCTCGACCAGGACTGGAGAGGCTGCTCCCTGCCGGCACAAGGGTGGGTTTTCATGGTAAGGGTTTCACTGTGCATCGCTAAAGGAGAACAAGCAAGATATATCAAGATAAACTGGGATAAGTAGCTTCAAAGGCAATTAAAGGCAATTTCTTGTCTGTGCCCCTTCAAGCTCCTGCACAGGGAAAGGAAAGGAAAGCAGCAGAGAGTTCCTCGACTTTCCTTGAAGCACCTTGAGGAAGGTGCTTGGTTGAGACCAACAAGCCCAGACCCATCAGGGAGCCACCAGGCACGGCCGAGGCCTCCACCCTACCCTAAGGAAGTCTGTTCCCACTGTCCTACGGACAGGATCTCGCCCCCAAGGCTCCATTAGCACACTCTCCACCTCTCAGGGCACTCTGCACTTTGTCCGCACTTACGGCTTGGCTTGTTTAATGGCCCCTCCACCAGGGGCAAGTTTAGGCTGCAGACACAGGGGGCAGGTTCTGTCACTCATCACCGCACCTGGTGCCTGACCCGGGATGCCTCGCTCCGAGCAGTGGTTGCTGGAAACAACACACACGTATCCGCAGACAAGTGCCACCAAGTCTGGGTGCACAGAGATGGCTAAAAGAGGGGCAGACTCAACAGGAGGGCGGATGAGATCAGGGAACGAGACACAAGCCAGGACAAAGCCCTCAGGATGCCACTAAGAATGGAAGACAAGGCCAGGAGCAACGTCACAGAGGCAGAAGGGGCACCAAGAACATGACATCAGAAAAGCAAGGGAAAAGGTTCAAGGAGGGGAGAGGTCAACAGTCAAAGGCAACCAGGGAGCTCGTGGTACCGCCGTATCCTATCCCTTTCCCCAATTGCCACTGTTTCCATCATCCTTCCGATCTGAAATAACCCAGCAAACTCCTCATCCTACACATGTCCAATATGAGCCCCATGAGCCAACGTGGAGCCACCTGAGGACAGCGGCAGCGGAGACAAGACGGGTTCTGCCCATCTGACAGGGTATCCCACTGGGACCCATGAAATAAAGAGTGTAATAAACAGATAAGGAAGGGACACTATCCTACTTAGGGTAGCTGTGGGGATAGGGGCAAGGGGCATCTTAGAGAAGATCACAGACACAGGCACTTGGACTTGAGAGATGAGAATGGCCACGTGTTAGGACTGAGCATTCCAGGGAAACATCCTGAGGAGACAACTTGGCATGTTCAGGAACAAAACGAGACCACTGTGGCCAGGTCAGAGTGAGCCAGGAACAAGCAGAACCTGCAAAGCTTGAAGGCCAGGGCAGAGACACTGGAGTGCCTCTGGAGCGGAGCGGGACACCACTGGAGGGCTTCAGGCAGGAGACCGGCGTGATGTGATGGGAAGGTTTTCTGCTTTCCAGTCTCTTCTATCATCAACTTCTCTAAACCCCTCTGCTTTCCTGATCAATCATTCAAAAAAAGCATCTGGTTCAGAATTCTTTTTAAAAACTTTCTAAATAAAACTCAGCCGTTACTCTACTGGTTTTAGAGTCTTTTAAGGTTCGAGAGAGGCAAAGTAAATTAGGTACCGGAGAGCTCTTCTCAACCTAACATAATCCTTCCCTTCGTCCAGAAGGAGAGTTCTACTGCCTCCTAGTGAGTGTGTTACTGCTGAGACAGTGGCCAAATCTCGAACTACCTTCCTCCAAGGCAGCAAACTATGGAGCCACAGTCTATCAGGTCCAATGGAGTGTGTTTGGTCTATCTACAGCTTTGGGGGGCGGTGGGGATTCTATTGGAAGAAACCACAGAAAAATCCTGATTTTACTCTTAAAGTTCCTCCCTGGTCCCTTCAGGCACCACTCTCTGGAGGTCCTCCTATCCTTGGGGTCTTTCACAAGTCAGGCTTCCAGCTATTGGGGGGCTCCCAGACCACTGATCCTTTTTGCCCTCAATTCTTCTGAGCAGTCAGTATCTTCTACATCCTTCTAGGTCAAGTTCAAACCCCAGTTCATCCAGGAAGATGTTCCAAACAACTCGTAACTGCCCACTTTTCTGACTTCCTATATGGTCAGGTTTATGTTGTATGAATACAGAACTCAAGGCCTGTAGAGAACGGTCCCAAGGGGAGAAAGACGATCAGCAAAGCAATCAATGAGGGGGCTTCTCTCATAGTCCAAACAAGCAATGCCTTGGTCTGAACTAACCCACTAACAGTGCTTGACAAGTACGTTATAGGGCAGAATCCACACCTGGTTACCAGCTGAAAATGATGATGACGACGACGACGACGACGACGACACTTGCACAGTGTTTCCTATATGCCAGGCACTGGCCTTTACTTTTATGAATTCATTTACTCTTTTTTTTTTTTTAAAGGTTAGCTGCTCCTTTTTTTTTTTTTTTAAAGATTTTATTTATTTATTTGATGGATGGAGATCACAAGTAGGCAGAGAGGCAGGCAGAGAGAGAGAGGAGGAAGCAGGGTCCCTGCTGAGCAGAGAGCCTGATGTGGGGCTCAATCCCAGGACCCTGGGATCATGACCTGAGCCGAAGGCAGAGGCTTTAACCCACTGAGCCACCCAGGCGCCCCGAATTCATTTACTCTTGACCACAACCGCATGGGGTGGGCACCTCTACTTGGTCTACATAACAGATAAGAGAGCAAATACTAAGGGGTCAAGTGACTTGCCCAAGGTCACACACCTGGAGTGGCCAAGCCAAGACTGGAGGTGGAATGTGAGTCACCAGACAGCAAAGGTGCAGAAGAGCTAAACAATCCTATAACCTTTTTCTCTGCCAAAGCATTAATATCAGAATAACAAAAAAAATATAATCCTTCTTGCCACAGTTCCTTCTACAGTTATATAAGGAAATGTCATCCAAGTTGCTAGTTCTTTTTCAAATTTCAGAAATAATATATTTTCGGGGCACCTGGGTGGCTCAGTGGGTTAAGCCTCTGCCTTTGGCTCAGGTCATGATCCCAGGGTCCTAGGATCAAGCCCCACATCAGGCTCTCTGCTCGGCGGGGAGACTGCCTCCCCCTCTCTCTCTGCCTGCTGACTGCCAACTTGTGATTTCTCTCTCTGTCAAATAAATAAATAAAACCTTAAAAAAAAAAAAAAGAAAGAATATATTTTCATTCAGAAAGACAAGGTCCCTAGACCTCATAAAAATTGCTATTTTATCTGTTAGAAAACATGATTCAAAATGAGGTTTAAGTGCCACCACCATTAAACATACTAATTTTCCAAACTATACATTCATTAATTGAGGTTTAAGTCCTCACACATAGCAATCATCTTACTTGGAAGTCTCTTTTAAAGAGGTCTGAAAAATCAAGTTTGCATTTATAATTACCTATAAAAATGTACTTCTATATGAATAACATGCTAAAACAGAAAAAGTGGTTTCAATTTTTTACACCTTGCGTGTGCGTGTGTCTGTGTATACGTATCTAGGACTAGGAGAAAAGGGGAAGATAACCTAAAATGAAGGAGAGAAAGCCATCCAAGGTTTCATCAAGTCTTTAGAAATGCAATTACAGGGGTGCGTGGGTGGCTCAGTCGTTGAGCGTCTGCCTTTGGCTCAGGTCATGATCCCAGGGTCCTGGGATCGAGCCCTGCATTGGGCTCCCTGCGCCGAGGGGAGCCTGCTTCTCCCTCTCCCTCTGCCTCCTGCTCACCCTGCTTGTGCTGTCTCTCTCTGTGCAAATAAATAAATAAATCTTAAAAAAAAAAAAAAAAGAAAAGGAAAGAAGAAAAAGGAAAAGAAGAAAAGAAATACAATATAGAAAATAAAAAAATATACAAGATTTATCTGCATGGTCAGATGTCCCCCCAAAAATGTCCTCTATGAAAGGAACAAATTACCGATATGGACAACAGCATGATGGATCTCAAAAACACTGCTGCTCAAGAGGAGACCAAAAGGGGCGCCTGGGTGGCTCAGTGGGTGGAAGCCTCTTCCTTCGGCTCAAGTCATGATCTCAGGGTCCTGGGATAGAGCCCCACATCGGGCTCTCTGCTCAGCAGGGACCCTGCTTCCCCCTCTCTCTGCCTGCCTCTCTGCCTACTTGAGATCTCTGTCAAATAAATAAATAAAATCTTTTTTTAAAAAAAAGGAGACAAACACAAAAGGGCAAGTGCTAACAATTCCACTCATGTGAAATGCAGGAAAAAACCAAACCTACAGGGACAGAAAGCCAATCGGTGCTTGCCAGGGGCAGGGCCTGGGCAGGGAATAGTAACGGCAGAGCAGCAAGAAAGCACTGTTGGGGTCTGTTGGGGGTGGTGGAAGTATTCTACATCGTTGAGAGCAGTGGATATAGGCAGGTCCTTATCAAACTTAAGACCTATACACTTCAAATGAGCACATTTTAATACATAAAAATTATACCTCAAGGTTGGTTTTTAAAATAAAATAGGGGCACGCGGTTGGCTTAGTCGGTTAAGCATCCAACTCCCGGCTTCAGTTCAGGTCACAATCTTGCAGTCGTGGACTCGAGCCCCACATCAGGCTCTGCGCTCCGCATGGAGTCTGCTTCCGATTCTCTCTCCCTCGCCCTCTCTCAAATAAATAAATAAAATCTATAAAGTAAAATAAGTGACTTCTACACTCTCCTCTTTAAATCATGTTCAAATGAAACTTTAATGGTCCCAGAAAATTAAGTATAAAAATACTGATGCCAAGAAAAAAAACCTTTTTTTCTTTCAAGATTTTGTTCTGACCCAACTCAAGCATTCCTCTGCTCAAAACCCTCCAACAGTTTCCCATCTCCCAAAGTCTACTCTTATCTTTAGGACGACCATGGAGCTGAACCCACACTTCCCTGCCCATCCATTCCTCCCTCATCTGCTCTGCTCCAGGCACAAGGTAGCCATGCCAACAGCCTGCTCCACTCCCTACAACTGCCCCCCCCCCACCTCTTAGATAGATACGCGGGGAACCGGGCAGGTAACTCCACTACACAGCACCACGTAGCATGACCCTGGCATTGGCTGCTGTGACATGAGGCTACACGCAGCATCTGAGACAGGCTGTACACACAAATGTCTTTATTTTTCAAAATATAAACATAAGCAAGTTTTCCTGGTATTTTATTTAAATTCATACCAGTAAGTCTTTTTACATACTCCACCCAGAAAACGACCATAAACGATTATAGGTGTTTTAATCTATTTAATTAAAGCACCTAGTTTCTTAAATATTCAACTTAATCAAAACACTGGAGAGCAACAGCCGTGGCTGGCAGAAGAGATTAGACTGAACATCACTTCGCACTGAGAACGTGTCACAGTATATTCACACGAAGATGCGTATTATTCTGCAACAGACTAATGATAATCACCACAGTTAATTGCTGTTAGCGGCAAAAGACATCCGAGAAGCAGAGTGCTAATACTTTAAATTCTATGAACTGCGCTTCTTTGTTTAAACTTGCAAACAAGACTCTTAGCTACTATTCTGGGAGCAAACAATGGGGGAGGGGATAAAACAAGCTTCAGTTCATTGAAACAGCATTAAATTGTGTTTGGCTAAGGAATGACTATGACTGTAATAACAATAAAGAGATGAGGACACAGAACAAGAAAACCTTCAGACCGTCTCTGGAAAACAACAGTAGTCAAATAGTTCTGAATCCCGTAAGAAAGCGCACTCTTCATTAAATTGCCCAATTGAAGAAACTATCCTCAAATACGGTGTTAATCTCAATAGTAAATGAGCATATTGTTATCCTCTTGCCCAATAAAGACATAGGTGATGCTCTAAAAAACGGAATAGAGATCATGTCAATGTCCAGTGGCTTTCCACTGCATTTCCAATAAAATAACAAATTCTTTCTATGGCCCTTAAGGTTCTATGAATCTGACCCCTGCCTCTCCCCAGCTTCACCTTGTCCCAGAGTCCCTGATGCTTGCCAAGCTCCAGCCCCCAGCCTGTTCTGTCTGTGTCCTTGAACCAGCAAGCTCACTCCCACCTCAGGGCCTCTGCACTCACTACTGGCTCATTAATACTGAGATCTCTTTCTTTCACTGGATCTTCATACATCTGATTCTTGGTGATCACTTGAGTCTCTGTTTTAATTGTTAGTCACTTCTCCAGAACAGCCTTCCCTGACCGTGAAATCCGAAGAGCCTCCCCCTGCCTTCACTCATCATTCTTAACTGTATTATGGGGTTTCACTGCGCGACATTTTCTACCACCTGAAATGGTCTCGCCTTCCGCTTTTCAACCGTCTCTCTCTGACTAGGTAAGCTGCAGAGCAGAGCCCTTGCCTGTCTGGTTCACTGCAGAATCCACAACACGCTGGGGGCAGTGTGCGTGGGACGAATGAGGCAAAGAAAGAACATCCAGAACAGCGAAAATAACGCAATTACGGATGGCTCATCACAGTTCTCGGGGCTGGAGCTGCGGCACCCAGTGATTAAAGGCTGCTTTTGTTATTTTACTATATAAAACTTTTTTTAAAAGTCTGGAAGGCTAAGTGGTTAAACTAAGTTTTGCTATAGGCTGCTGGCAATACTGGAGACTAGTGATCAGGACGGAGAGACGCCGCAATCGTAAACTACTATGTTCACAGAAAATTTCAAGTTATCAGGAAGAACTTGAGTTACCCAAAGATCCTTTAGAAAAAAAAACAAAAAACCCTAACCGTGACTCAGTAAACCAGAAATCAAGGCAGTTGTATTACTTCATTAGGGCTAAAACTTACACCATGCTCTGCCTCAATTATATCTCAGTAAAGCTGGGGCAAAATGACCGATGCTATCCCCAAAACACCACAGCTCTCCTCTCCTCCCAGGCACCTGACAGGACCGCACTGCCCTCCCCACCAGCCAGCCCCTAACACCCTTGTTTTCATTTAGATGTGGCCAATGACTGACTACCTCAGACGAATTACATATGAGTAGAAGTGACGTATATCAAGACCAAGCCCCCATCAAATCTGGATCTTGAGCCACCGCCACAGCGAATCCACACTGGACGCGCAGCCCAGCACGAGAAATTAAAGGATGGCGCGTTAAGTCCCCGAGATTCCGGAGCGGTCTGTCAGCACAGCATCACACGGCTTATCCTGACTGATGCATCAGTAAGGCATGGTGGCCAAGAACCCGAGCTCTGGACTAGCAAGGGTGTGAATCAGAGCTCTTACCACTTCCTGGGTGAGCGGTCATGGGCGAGCCATGGCCACCTCTCTGGGCTTTAAGGCCTTCATCCATAAAATGGAGATAATACCTACACCTGACAGAATGTCCACAAAGACTGAGTGAGTGAGAAAACAATGTGCACGAGACTTAACAGAGTGCCTGGCGTGTTGCTTTAGCCGTCAGTAGACAGGACGCGGTAGTAAACTCCAGCGTATGGATTTTAAACTACCATGAGCATATTCAAATTAGGGAACTTAGCTCACCCTTGATATTCTGTAAAGTAAAGCACTCTAAACTCTTTACTCAATGAAAAATTCTCTTATAAAGTTTGGAATCTCCTAGATAAATCTGGGGGGAGAAAAGGAGGAAAACAGTGGAACATCTGCAAACTTGATGCTGATGAAGCAAAGCAGAGGGTATCTGGGATTTACAATGGAGAGAAAAGAAAATGCGAGAATGAAACAAGGAGCAGAGCGGATCCCCCCCTGCCTGCCAAAGGGCCTGGACCCGGCTGGAAGGAACAAACACTCACAGGCAAAACACAAGCGGAGTTCCAAGCTGGGAAGATAAGAGAAGGGGTAAGTGTTGAGTAGAGAACAAACTGGAAGAGAAAGGACACAGAATATGTGGGTCTAGAGGCTCTGCAGAGCCCAGAGTGGAGGGAGAGAGAGCCTGGGGAGCTACCGCCCCACGAGCCACTTGGAACACTGGTCTAAGACTGAGCGGTTCAGAACACTGATGCAGTAGTCAGCTCTTAAAACACCGTGAGACTCCCACGTCTGCTGTTTCCTCTAAAGAACCCGTTTGTGCACAATATGGTCTGCTCACTCTGGGGAGCCTTCAGTCCCCAAAGTTCCACCAGCAGACACATATGAATGAATGATACTGTGCTACTATCATCAAGACCATGCCCACTATAAGAGACAGACCTGAATGCTAACTGCTAAAATTCATCTAGGGACTTGCTCAGTCCCTAGAGAGAATAATCTGACCCTAACATCACCCTAAAGATTTTAATTAAAAATCAATCTGGTTCAGTGACGCCTGGCTGGCTGTTTCAGTCAGTGGAGCATATGGCTCTTGATCTCAGGGTCATGAGTTCGAGGCCCATGCTGGGTAGAGATTGCTTAAATACATAAGCTTAAAAAAAAAATCAATCTGGTTCAAGTTAAAACTTTTTTAATATCCATATTTTTGTGTGGTTACTTTCAAGTTTCTGAAGCACTGATTGCTCATTTTCACTGGCTGAAAATGAGAACAATAAATATAAGAGGGAAAAACGTAAAATGTCCTGAAACAATTCTTAATTTTTAAGAATTACTGAGTTGTTGAAAAACACTCATCGATTTTACGCCATGACATAAAAACATCATGCAAGTAAAATCCCTCCAATAAGGAAGATACAACTAAAGATGCTGAAAATTTTACTCATAAAAAGTGGACAATTTTTATAATCCAAATAAAAGTTTCATTACTACCAGACCACTTAAATTACATCCAAATCAGAAATGTGCTAACCATTAGAAACATAAGAGGACACTTTTCCACCGATATTTGGCATTTGGCATCAAAGGCAGTCCTCTGCCAATCTGATATTAAAACTTGTCAAAAACAAAATGAAATTGTGAAAAGAGCCAAAAAAAAAAGGTTATGGCTACAACTCTTTTGAACGGCATGTGGACTTTCTCTAAACACAAGGTCACTTGATAAAAAAAGGAACCAAAAAGTGAAAGTATGAGGTGTCAAAACAGGTCAAAAGACGTTAGAAATAAAATCTGAGTAGCTGAATACAGTGTGAGAATTAAAGCCTGACTAAGCCTACGGGTAACCTTGTAGCCACCTGAAATAACGGACTGCTGAACAGTGATGCCCCAAAAGCAAGGTCAATATTTGGATTCCACTCTGGAAGCATTCACAGTCGTTCTCATCCAGAATCCCAAGGCTCTTCTAAGAGCAGTTCTCGGCAGGAAAAGAGCAAGTTCCTTTGGGTGACCAGGTTCACAGATATGTGGAATCAGTCTTCAGATAGAAAAATTAATGAAATGTATGACATATATAGGCACCTAACTTTGATGAACAAGGACTATGAAAATCCACTCTGTTCGCTCTTCCCCTCCCCCACCTCACCACTTCAAAACTAATTTGGCTTCAAAAGCATGTCAGTAAATCTGCAAGTTGTCAAATAATAGAAACCACGTGCCCCATGTGTTCGCCAGATTCATTTTTTATGATGTATGGTCCTCTGCATTAAAATAAACGTATTTTTGATAAAGGAAAGTAATGAAAAGAAATCAAAAGAATCCATTCCAAAAATCACACATCTCTCAGTGCAACACGGGACTGAACTTACTAAGCGTGGCCACCCTAATAAAACTGGGACTCCAGTTAGAAGCACCTGTAAATGATAAAAAGGTGTCCAAAATTTCAGCAAAGGAGGGACACACAATGTTTTCAAGTCTGATAGTTTTAAGCTAAGCACAACAAGTTAGACTTCACATTTTTAAGTTCTGCCTTTCATATGTTTTAAATGTGTTTATTATGATCTCATAAGAGAGTGTTTCTAACACCCATGAATTTCTGCAACTACAAGTGAAATGATATTAAGACCAGGAAATAAGAATCCTTAGAATCCTCTAGAATGCGTTAAGTCCACATAACTGATTTTACTTATCAGAACACCCCTGAGGCTGCAGAAGTCTCCACAGCAGAACTGTTTAATCCCCAGGTAGTCCCACACCCTCCTCCAAGAAACACATCTTATATTTTAATATCTGCCTTCTTGTTTTTATTCTGTCCACAGGCTTTTCAAGGACAGAATGCTTATAAAGTCTCCCACTTGATCAGTTTCAGTCTCTAAAAATAAATAAATTTCAATCTTCCCTTTTCAGCCAATGGATAATTTACAAAATAAAAAGTATTAAAAATGAAAGCTCAGCAAGTTCCAAAACAAAAACAAAAAATTAACACTACAGTGTGGCAGGGGAAAGGCAGAAACACAAAGTCTCCAAAAACCAGCCCCCCGCGCAGGGTTCCACAGAAATGCCGACCCATGCCACGAGAGCGCACACGCCACTCCGCGAACAAATGCACACTATGAAAGCGATGAACTAGTTAATGGTACTAAGAAACAAAAAAGAAAAAATGTGGGAGAAATGAATGTGTGTGTTTTGATCTTTTAAAAATCAAGAACTGGACTAACATCTAGGTAATGTATTTGTATAAATTCTTATTTTTAAACTCACCTGATTCATTTTCAATTCCTGTTGTGTTCTGAAAAGATACACACAACAAAGAAACTTCTTTGATTACATGAGCCCTAAAAAGAAAAACAGACAATTGTAATATGTACCTGCCTACAAATTGACAGTGATTTAAAACCACATACAGAACTATAGAGTTTGTTCAAAGGGCTATTCATAAAGCAGCCCCGTGCCGGCTCAACTTCCATCTATGCTGAGAGCTTACTTTGCAGATTTATTATCTACAATAAAATAGATTTCTTACTAATCTTTACTAGCCCTTCATTGTACTCTACAATCAAAAGCAGACTCATTAGAATGACATCAAATTTTTGCTGTGAAATTGCATCATTCCTACGAAGAAACAGATTAGCTCTGTCAATAGTCAGAAACACAAAGCATTGCTGAGTAATTTATTATGCAATGTAAATAAATGTCCTTCTTTCACTTATACCAATACTGTGTTGAATGCAAACACAATTAGACCCTTTACATTATTTAGTTTTTCAAGTTCCTGAAGTAGGAAAGTAGATTGGCTAACATTTCCACGGGGAGTTGGTCTTTGAAGAACAAAACAGAACCCTTGTAGTAAAAGGCAAATGTTTTAATAAAGGCTGTTTGGAAAGAACCGTAGTTATCCCTTTAAAATTTTTATTCGGTATATTCATAATACCCTGAAACGTTAAGACAAAATCATTTCTTATAAATGCATACGACATACTTATTTCTAAATGACAATCTGTGAAGATGGTCCTTTCTGTCACAGACATCCCGGAAGTCACTGAAGTCACTCACAAGTGAAAGCCGTACCACTTGAAGTGGCCTTTCCACAGTGACGTCCTAAATGCTTCCAGCAGGTACACATACGCACACACACCATCAGGCACAGGTCTCCTATTTCTTTGTGTATTTGCTTTAATAGATTCTCCCTCTTTCCCAGACGCACAAGACTCCACTCACATTGTAGAACTTTTATGTTCTAATTGCTAATAAAACAAAGGAACGTGTGACTTCATGGCGTTCTTCATCTTAGAAGAATATGTGGCCTGCCCACTATCATAAAAAAACAGTACTTTAACATTTTACTCCAGTTCATTAATAAGGACAGTTTGCGGGGATTTTTTCCCCTCTTGGGCTATTTAACAACACTCACCTGATCACCTTTAACCATCAAAGGCACTATATTTAAGTCAGGACCTGGTCATCTGAACTAGTCTTTACTCACAAGCGGCACAGGGATGTAACTTACATCTTGTTGGAGAGCTCAGTGCTAGGTGGACCCGTATAAACTCTGAGTAAGGAAATACTCCATGAATATGATTTCAGAAAACTGCAGGTTAACAACCCATGAGGTCCATCCCTTTAAATTTTCATACCGAACATCTCTCTCATATATACTGAACATGCCTTTCCTGAGTATACATCTCCTACTGAGCAGAATCGACCCTTTTCTGAGACTTGAAATCGTCGTGGAGTTAAACTGTGTATCTGGTTGTCACATGCCAAGGTGTGAGCCCCTCTGCCTCCTCTATCGTCAGTGCCTACTGAATGCCACACAGTCCACCAGGAGGACCATGACAGACAACATGGCACCCAGAAGTGAATGAAATGTCAGCGGTTTCACTTGCCCTCTTACTGAGCTTTTACTGATGGATTTACTAACATTGGCCACAGGGAGTCAGTCCTCTTTCAGGAACAGAACTAAAAACCCGCAGTAAAATGCAAATGCTGTCATGAAAGATCTTTGGAAAACGCTATGATGCTTTTCCATTTCCTTCGGCTTGTCTTCCTCTTCCCACAAGAATCATCGGTATCATCATCGCAGCTCTCATTTACGAGGTGTCTTCTAAGACCAGCAGGAACCGTGCTACACCTTCACGTAAATCAGCCCAGCTGAGTTTTACAGAGGTAGTACTAGCATCCTCAACTAACAAGACAAGTTCAAAGTGGTCAGGGTAACTCAGCCACTCTCCTAAGGGGTTTCTGCCATTGCTTCTTAACCACATGTTTAAACATTTCTTAACCAAATGTTTACTCCTGCCTCCCCTTAACTTATGTGTCAACCACTGTTTTCAACAGGGAGCAGTACAATCCCAGCCCTCTCACGGGGAGAGACCGCAATAAACAAATCAGTAAAATGGGCAGGTCAGGTAGCAAAAGTGCTTTAGGGAAAAATAGAAGTGGTAGGGAAAGAGGGAGATAGGAAATAGTCCCTGTCTCCCTACCTGGGACTCCAACACTGTGGTCAGAGAGGACCTCAGTAAGAAAGGGACATCTGCGGGGCGCCTGGGTGGCTCAGTAGGTTAAAGCCTCTGCCTTCGGCTCCGGTCATGATCTCAGGGTCCTGGGATTGAGCCCCGCATCGGGCTCTCTGATCGGAAGGGAGACTGCTTCCCTTCCTCTCTCTCTCTGCCTGCCTCTCTGCCTACTTGTGATCTCTGTCTGTCAAGTGAATAAATAAAATCTTTAAAAAAAAAAGAAAGAGGGGTGCCTGGGTGGCTCAGTGGGTTAAGCCTCTGCCTTCGGCTCAGGTCATGATCTCAGGGTCCTGGGATCGAGCCCCGCATCGGGCTCTCTGCTCAGCAGGGAGCCTGCTTCTCCCTCTCTCTCTCTCTGTCTGCCTCTGCCTACCTGTGATCTCTGTCTGTCAAATAAATAAATAAAATCTTTAAAAAAAAAATAAAAAAAAATAAAAAAAATTAAAAAAATTAAAAAAAAAGAAAGAAAGAAAAGAAAGGGACATCTGCATAAAAGCCAGAAGAACTGTGGGCCAGGGAGGGTCTGAGGAAGGAGCATCATGAGGAAGTGAGAAACCCTATTCGGCGGCGTGCCTGGGTGTTTGAGGGAGGGCAAGGATGGTGACAGGGGCACAGTGAATGAAAAGGAAAGTAGAGGAGGTGATTCAGAAAGGTGTGGGGGTGAAGTAGGGATTGGGGGGGGGCAGATAAAGTATGGGTTTTACAAGGTAAGCACTGTTCACCAAAACAGCTAGAGCTTTTCCTGATGGAAAGCCATGGGGAGGCTCAGGCGGCACACATAATGTGACTTAGGTTTAAAAGAGACCATAAGGGAGCAGGGTGGGGGCAAGCAGACCTCTCAGGAGGCCAATGCCCCCAGCTAGGCAAGAGATGGTGGCAACTTGGCCCATATATTAGAAGAGAGGGGAGAAGTAATCAGATCCTAGATATACTTTATACACAGAGCCCCCAAGATTTGCTGCCACAGTAGATGTTAGGTATGAAAGAGGAAGTCAGAGAGGACACCAAGACTTTTATCCTAAGAACACCAAAGGATGGAGCTGCCATTTTCTTTCATCAAAGGAGGTACTGCCTCCTTCTTCCCATCTGCTTGTCATTGCTTTTTTCCCCTTCATTTAACACTTTCCTCCTTTCCTTCCTCCCCTTTTGTGGCTGCTGGCTCACAGGCACAATTCAAACAACTGAGACACCATGGCATCTGGCCTCTAATCCCAAAGAACTCAAAAATTAAAGTACTTACAACATTTTAGTTTTTCATTTGTTATCTCAATGAATCTCGTTTTTTCTTAATAAAAAGTGACAACAAATAATTCAACTTGTTAAATTATTAATAACTTCTCTGACTTTCTGCACTGTCTGTTCCCTCTTTGTTCTAATAGAACACACTCACCATTTCTTTCCATAGAAAATGATCTTAACATCTTTTTTTTTTCAATGGTTCGCTACATACATGTATGCTTGGACTCTTCTCTCCATCACTTCTAACTAATCCCAACTGCCAAAACCAGTCTCCAGCGCGTCATTTTTTTTCCCTCTCTTGACTCACAACATTGTCAGATTATTTATCTAAAATATTTTACAATGTCAAAAGCACTGCAAATCCAACACTGACTTCTCAGATGTTATTTTAAAAAATTAAATCCTTTATTAAACTATATTAAAAACAAGGGATGTTAAACACAAGAACTGAGAATCTGGCAATGCCTCTCAAGAGAAGACCACTGCCTTTTGGACTGCACAACCACTCCTCGTCTGTCCCTTCTATTACAGCCACCTAGCACTGCCCTGAAAAGTCAAGGCCTGCAGTGCCTCTGATCATTTTGAAAATAAAAAATACCTAAATACCTCCCCAAATAACTTCCCAGCTGAGAACCTCTGAACTATAATAATCATGTAACTTACTGGGACACCACACTATATTTTACAGCAACTCTAGATTCTAAAAGCTGTTACTCAAGGAACTTCCCGAAGATTCCACCGGCAGTGCAAAACCCCTGTGAAAGCCGCCTAGAATCCTACATATTTTCATATTAACTGTTGATCTCAACAGCACTATTTTCACATACCTACTTAACTAATATACTCAAGGTCCAAGTTTTATCACATGTGAGAACCAAAACTAACAATCCTATTAGTGTGGAGGCAGAGAGGAATCTTTCCAAACCTATCACTGAAACTTAATAATGCCATCAAACTTAAAAAAAAAAGCTAAACAGTTAAGTGCCTCTGGTTTTCCAATAGCAAATACTGAAAATCTTAAAATCACCAAGACTTCTTTCCTGGCTTATGCCTTGGTTTCTTTTTTCAATTTCTATACCTGACCAAACCACCTTGAATATTTCTACACATCCCTTCCATTCCAGTTTGCTGACATTTATCAGATAAAGTACAGTAGGCAGATAGACAAATTTAGAGCATGTGAATTTTTATCACCTACTACACTTAGCTAATAGCACTCTTTTTTTTTTTTTTAAGATTTTATTATTTATTTGACAGAGAGAACAGGAGAGCACAGGTAGGGAGAGTGGGAGAGGGAGGAGCAGGCCCCCCACTGAGCAAGGAGCCTGATGCAGGGTGGGATCCCAAGACCCTGAGACCAAAACCAGAGCCAAAAGGAGCCACTTAACTGACTGAGCCACCCAGGTACCCCAATATAGCACACATTCTTAGAAAAGTAAGAGCATGGTCCTGATTTTACATATCTGTGGCTTCAGTAATATGTACATACTTAACTTTTCAAGATATTAATTCCAAATTCAAGGACAAATCATCCTTACAAATATTTAAGTTAATAATATAAAAATGATTTGATTATACATGACCAGTATCGATACAGCAACAATAATTAGGGTCTTTATTCCAATACTGGTTTCTTAAAGTGTCAAGACAACCTCAACAACTGTGAGGCTACTGCCTCCTGACATGGAGCTCCAGAGACCAGAGAATGGAGAGAGATACACAGGATACCCCAGCCCCTGAGTCAGAACTGTCCAGGAGCCCCCCCGCATCTCTCTATCACTCATCCTCTGAGATAAGGCAGATTAAACTAAGGACAGACACAAGGTAACATGAATGCAATACACATAACAGGTTAAATAAACTGTCACATCTGCCCTTTGCAGACCTGTAAAATCTACAAAACTGTATGAGAGGCAAAGTAAAAGCAACAGCAGATTCTTTAAGATTAGTTTAAATCTAGAAGGAAGGGAGAGAATTGGGAAGATAATTATTTGATCTGATTTGTATATTCACTTATAAGTCACTGATATTATTTTCCAATTTTTCTTCTGGGTCAGTTAAGCTCTTTTGGAGCTTTCTGGAAAATACTTAAATTTGCAACATTCAGAGTCACTGGAAATAAGAGAACTGGTATGGTAAATCAAAATGTAACAGATCATAAATGCACTAAAAACATGGACTAGATGTGAGGCGCCTGGGTGGCTCAGTGGGTTAAAGCCTCTGCCTTCGCTCGGGTCATGGTCTCGGGGTCCTGGGATTGAGCCCCGCATCGGGCTCTCTGCTCAGCAGGGAGCCTGCTTCCCCCTCTCTCTCTGCCTGCCTCTATCCCTACTTGTGATCGCTGTCAAGTAAATAAACAAAATACTGTCAAGTAAATAAACAAAATCTCAAAAAAAAAAGAAAAACATGGACTAGATGCAAAGAAGTTTTAAAAATACCAATCTGTGAAAGAATTCTTAGAAAGTTTATAGCCTACATAAGAAAAGAAAAATATTCTGAAACGAATCACAGCGTAGAGTAGATCTTTTATGGGAAAGAAGCATCTTTACAGCAATCACAGAGATGATTAAGCTTTTAGTGGAGCAGCTGTACAGTGTTTAACACTGATCATAACTTACTCTGACCAAAAGAATCTTGCAATCCAGAAACCTCTAGAAAAATAGTAAAAATATCTAAACTACGCCAACTTCTCAAAAGCAGTTTTTATTAACTTACAAACACAGCTAGCATATTTGTGATTAAAAACTACCACTCAGGGATGCCTGGGTGGCTCAGCTGGTTGGACGACTGCCTTCAGCTCAGGCCATGATCCTGGAGTTCCGGGATTGAGTCCCGCATCGGGCCCCCGGCTCCGCAGGGAGTCTGCTTCTCTCTCTGACCTTCTCCTCACTCATGCTCTCTCTCACTGTCTCTCTCTCAAATAAATAAATAAAATCTTTAAAAAAAAAAAAAAAAAAACCTACCACTCATAACTCCTACCAGAAGAATGGAATCGCCAAATTACAATCTATAAACTCTAGAGATGAATAATGAAAACATTTAGCACTTACTCAGATTAAGCAAAAACATGTCATTCATGAATACGGAATCTACCCAGGAATTTGTTAAATGCAAAATCATTCATTTTCCTTTTCTAAAATAACAAATACAATTTCACAAAAATAATCTAGAACATCTAGTTTCACACTAAAAAATATACCCCAACTCCCATTGTAAAAGGCAGACTATAGGGGCGCCTGGGTGGCTCCGTCAGTTAAAAGGCAGACTATATTACCAAACCAAATAAGCGGAAGGGCAAAATCAAACCTGTTGTGTTTATCATTTTAAGAATAAAGATCGTGTGCTTGTGTGTGTGTGTGTATGTGTATAAAGAGAAAGAGACTGAGAATACAGCAAAGATTCGGAGGGTGTGAACTCTCGCTTCTCAAAACCCGACGCTCAAGTCTCTCCCCCTCTAGAATGATTTCCACCCAAGGCAAAAAGGCGACTGTACAGCAGAATATATCACACAGAGGAATTTCCCTACCTGCAAAGTAAGTGAGGGGATCCGAAGAATAGAAAGCTCACACATAAACCTATCATTTCTCCATTTCAATACAGCAGTTTCCCCCCAGCAGCCCAGAACACCGCGGACAAATATCCCAGGGCCCGGTTCTCCAAATTCTTGGAACAGGGTGTCCTGACACAAACCTGAATAAGGAAGCAGAGTCCAGCAAATTTACTCCAGGTGGGAGAATCTGATCCTGACAACAGTTTCCACACAATGGAGGCAAAAAAACAGAAAGCAGATTGTTCTGAATGGCTTCAGAGGGGCAGAAATCCAATGAGAAAATGAGGTTGGTTAGAACTTCTGTTTAAAATACGTAAGTTGGGGTGCATGGGTGGGTAATTCAGTCCGTTAAGCTGAGGTCAGGATCTCGGGGTTTCCTGGGATGGGGCCTGGGGTGGGCACTGCGATCAGCACGGAGTCTGCATCAGGACTCCCCCTCTCCCTTTATCCACCCCATCCTCAAGTGAATATATACATCTTAAAGAAAATACATATGTAAGTTTACATCAAAAAAGAATGTTGGGGCACCTGGGTGGCTCAGTGGGTTAAGCCTCTGCCTTCGGCTCAGGTCATGATCTCAGGGTCCTGGGATCGAGCCCCGCATCGGACTCTCTGCTCGGCGGGAAGCCTGCTTCCTCCTCTCTCTCTGCCTACATCTCTGCCTGCTTGTGATCTCTTTCTGTAAAAAAAAAAAAAAAAAACTAAAAAAAAAAAAAAAAGAAAAGAAAAAAAAAAAAAGAATGTTAAATAAGAGATCTGCAGACTAGGAAAGTACTATAAACCCAAAGTTGGACTGGCATTCTAGGGGTTTTTTCCTTCCCTTAGAATATCTCCACAGGAAAAAAAAAAAAAAAAGAAAGAAAACTTTTTCACACAATACTGCTTCAAGCAGCCACTAACAAAGAAATGGCTTAGCAATCAATGTACAGCAAAAGCTGATTACTTACCATTTACGTGGTTCGTTATGGACATCTATTTAAAAAATGCTCTCCTTTCTTCTGATTAAATTTACACATCTACGTCATTATATTGCACTGAACACAAAACTTATTACATCATAAATTTCAGGTTTTGTTTAGGGTTCCTATAAAAATTCCCCTCAATTAACCCCACAATTAAAAATACTCAAGTTTCTCTAAAGAAATTAAAACATATTACTCTCATGTTAACATGTTACTCTGATACTCTTCCTCAGGGCACTAAAAACAGAAGTATCACTGTCGGGGCACCAGGGAGGGCTCAGTCCGTTAAGTGTCTGCCTTGGTTCAGGTCATGATCCCAGGGTTCTGGGATGGAGGCCCAAGTGGCACTCCCTGCTCAGCAGGGAATCTGCTTGTCCCTTTTCTTCTGCTCACTGCCCCCCATGCGCATGCGCTCTCTGACTGTCTCAAATAAATAAAATCTTTAAAAAAAAAAAAGAATCACTGTCAATTTTCTTGAAGTAATTCCACCCAATCAAAATACCCTTCAATTAAGAAGTTAATTTCCTTTCTTTATTTTCAAGACTAGTTGGCAAAAAGTAGAGATGTAAAAATCCACATGAAAAGCTGGGTGGGCAAGAACACGAATGCTCTCTGGCCAGTCCCAGCTCCATGAAGAAAACTGTGCCCCACTCAAGAGCTGTAGTACAGCTCAACTCCCCTCCCTCCCAGTTCAGCTTAACCAACCACTACTGTACATTCTGCCAAAGGGCATTCAAATCAAAGAACTTCTATAAAATGATAAAATGATACTTTTCTGATATTTTCCCATGTTAGACATGCAAAAACTTCAAACTATTTTAAAAGGAAAATTAAGTCAGTTCTTTCCTAACACTCAAATGTCAAGCTTCCAACTCAAACACAAAATTTCTAAAGCAAGACACCACATGGTCATTCATTTCACAATCCGCCAAAATAAAATGAATTCTCAGTTGACCCCTCTGAGTTAATGTTTCTCCACTGGCGTTGCCAATACAGATGTCACCTTTGTGATTAAACATTTAAAACTGAGAGATTTTCAGGAATCCTACAATTCTGAATTTCTGAAATTCAGAAATTTCCTGAGATTCTGAAAATCTGAAAGAAATTCCTGAAAATCTGAAATTCTGAATTTCCTTTAAAAAAAAAAAAGGAAGAAAACTTCTGCAACATGGCGCCCAGCTCTGGGCACTCAAGTATTCATTTTCTCAGACAAAGACTCTCTAAGCATCAACAGAGTCACCTTACCAGTGGCTGGCTGCTCAGAGCTTTTTTGATTCTTGCCTACAGCATAAAATACGTAAGAAAACTCAACCTCCACAAACTATACATAAATGACAAGGCTTCCTGAATTCACAAGTGAAGAACCTAAAGCAAAATTGGAAGTTATCCCAGACAGACTGACAACTTCAACTATATTTTGCTAAGATCCCAGGCACACTTCTGTTGCTACAAGATTCAAGGTCTTCTCCCAAGAGTTTATTAAGGTATTTATTATCTTGGTAGGGAGTGACTCACTCTAACTAAAGTCTGAGGTGTAGGGTCCACCATCTAAATATGCAAGTCCTTCTGTCCTCAAGAGCATTTTAACATAACAGCAACACCCACTGCTTGTACAGCACTGTCCATGTGTTGCTCTGCAGTTTTAGTAGCTCTAGAACCTATGTAAGTTTTTATTTTTTAAAGGAAAGCAGGATTCCAAATAAAGAATTTGCGGTTCTTGTTTCAAGGTAAAGATACATGCCTCCCCACTTACGAAAAAAGATTGAAAGGCTATCTCTTGGTACCATCAGCAGTGGTAAACCAGAGAGCGTGACTCAAGTGAGGGTCCGTGCAGAGCAGCAGGAGGTTAAACAGGTCAGTTCTAGAGGAGTCTGAGTCCCAGGTTAAATGCAAACTTGCTGGCTGGGCTCCCCATTTGTCATACAAGCAGTCATTATTCCACCCATCCCCCGCCTCCGGACCCACCACAAAAGTCCCAAAGGTCTCTAGGGAAAGAGGCAAGAGGACTTACTTAAAGGCAGAGCCCATGAACACGTGCCTCAACGGGGAGACCAGGACAGGAGCCTGATTTCCCGCCTGCTCATTAGGAAACCAGCTTTGGCCACCTGGGATGAGCAACACAGAGCCACAAGGAGGTTCTGACTGAGGAATGCCACAAATGAAACAATGTCGAACAATTTAAAGATGAAATTGACAGGAAAGAGTGAGGTGTGAAAAGGGAAGCCAGAGAGACCAGAGAGACCAGGCAAGTCTGTTAAGAATTTGAGATGATAAGAGATAGGGGTATAAGGGTGTGAACCACAGGTAACAGCTGAAAAGAAACAAAAAAACAAAACAAAACAAAATGACCGACACTACACAAGGGAAGAATGGATAGATCGTGTTCCAACTGAACAGGCAGTAAAAAGAGATGGTGAAGAGGGAATGTAACTGCAAGAATGAATGTATTTTCAAGATAGAGCAGCCAGGAGCAGGGATGGTATTTAAGTGGACGGTGGTGAGCTCCATTTTAGACTTTGGGGAGAACAGACATCCACATGGAAAGCTGCATCCATCAAATGGAAAAAAAACAGTCCTAGCACAGACTGCCTTCAAAGCTGGGGACGGAGATTTAGAAGTCTGCAGCCGCAAGGGGGTGCCTAGGGAAACTGCCAAAGGCAAAAATACCCAGAGAGAAGACTAAGGATTTGGCTTTGTGACAGTCATGGAAGGGACTAGAAAAAACCATGCCCCCTCCACCACCTTGGGGAGGGCAGGGGGACCAAAAAGCCTAAGGACTCAGAGGTGATTTGGAAGGCTTTCTCTCAGCAATAATTTTGCCACGCTACCCCTCAGGACTTGTTGTATTAAGAGAAGTAGCTAAGAAAAATGCTATTAATATTTTTGAAGAAACCTACAAGTATCAATTGCTTTCATATTCTTTATCGATCCGTCACAAAACATCCTGGTGAAAGAAAGAAGTAATCATTGTCCCCACTTGACAAACAGGAAGAGGAGAGGATAACTGAGCCACTGCCAGAAATAATTCAGCCCCTGTGGTGATCTGTGATATGCATTATTCTGTACACTGAGGCAGGGCGCAATTAAATTACTAGGGGATTGCACGGACACAATACTTACCTCCCAAAACAAGTAAACTGACTTGCTCAACGTCCTCTAACAAAGACTAACAGAGCTTCACAATTAAAAATCTAAATTTATCCCAGGGACCCCCTTCTTAAAACTCCCATTTTCAGATGTACTTTAAGGTCTTTGGGAATTACAGTGAAGTCCCTAAAATAAGCCCCACTGAGTGAGAAATGCTTAGAATGTCATATTTACATTGTTATTCCAAATTATGCTTAATTTATACTGTCTTAATAACCCCTTGGGTAATGCTCAGGATTCATACTGAAGTATGTAAGGGTTTGGTGAATCTCTGATTTCTTTTCAGTTTTAACAGCATCATTTAAATTACTTGAAAATGCCATAGAGTTTTCCCACCAGAGTTTAATGTAGTCTTCGTGGAACTACTTATATGCACATGTAAAAGCTGTAGGTTTTACCAATTCCCAGAAAGGCTGCCCACAGTAATCAAACTAACAGTTGCACTTAGCTTTACATATTTCAGGCAAGCCGTGCCAAGAAGTAATTTAGCTCTTTCAAAGCAAAGCCTATCAGAAGATTTATTGCAAGAGCTACAAAATATTCTTTTCACCAAAATGGCTGGCAAACATATAAGTAATTCGGTGAAACCTCCTTTATTGCATGTTCCAAAAGACTAATAAATGAAACACAGCATAGGTATTACTTGAACCAAGACTCCAAGAATAAATACTATACAGTACTGAGAAAAATATTATAAGTGTATTTCACTCCAAATGAACCAGATTTACTACACACAGTAACTAATTCATGCTCCGGGGAAGTGGGGGTGGGGAATGAAAGGCATTCCCTTTACGAAAGAATATTTAAATGATACATACATTCATTCCAGTGAAATTCAGCAGGTATCCCGTAACTGAGAAAGCCACCCCATTACCAAATGCGGTCCAACAGCACATCTCTTTTCTTGTGTTCTACTTATCTACTAACTTCTAACTAAAGATCACTTAATCCACAATACAAATTCAATCCACACTATCTATACTTTTAAAGACTACAAAGAAAGATGTGACAGCCTACATTTCCTCTGCCCACAGGAAGTTGCGTTAATGATGCATGTGTGCCACGAAGATCAATAGTGATCTTTCAGTTAGAAACTTAACATAAAGTTAAAGTTAGATAAGCCTTCAAAAGTATACTATTTCCTCGGGACAAATTCATCACTTTCAGTGAACTGGTAGGAAGAAAAGGAAGGAAGAAAGGAAGGAAGTGAAAAAGGGAGGGAGGGTGGGAGAAAGAGAGCGAGAGAGAACGAGAGGGAAATAAAGGGAGAAAGAAAGGAAGGAAGGGAGGGAGAGAGAGAGAAAGGAAAAAAAAAAAAAAAGAAAAGATCTTAGAAAAACTAGTCTGGCCTCTACCACCAATCTTCAACGGGTTGCTTCAAGGAGTATCAACGTCCAGAAGACAGTTGTTTCTGTGCTATTCAAGTATAATAGGCCACAAGCTTACGTGAGTCACCATGCATCAACTCTATACAAATTTATTTAAATCCGTAATAATTTAACCAAATACAGGCAATGTTGATCCTATGCCATGCAAACTCCTTCATACTCTCCAGGTTATCTCAACTTGCTTTATCTCTTGCCACAGAAGTGCTGAAAGTAGACGACTCAAAAAGATCCTAAAGACACACATTGTGGGGCGCAGGGTGGCTCAGCCGGTTAAGCAGCTGCCTTTGGCTCAGGTCATGATCCCAGGGTCCTGGAATCAAGCCCCATGTGGGCTCCCTTGCTTAGGCAGGAGTCTGCTTCTCCCTCTCCCTCTGCCTGCCACTCTGCCTACTTGTGCTCTCCATCTCTCTGTCAAATAAATAAATAAAATCTTAAAAAAAAAAAAAAAAAAGACACACACAGGAAGGGACCACTACAGGCCAGTTAAGTCCATTCTCCCCCTTCAAGGTGGACTTCATGTAAACCAGAGAGTCTAGTCTTACAGTTCTTTGACTAAAGAGAGTCTACAGACTGCTTCACTGAGTCCACTATCTGGTCAGATGGGCCTTCCTTGAATGCAGTGGTTAAGAACTGGGTCCCCACCAGGGGACATCTGGCAATGTCTGGAGACTTTCTCAGTTGTGCAGATTGGGGGGGATCTCACAGGTAGAGATAAGGGACGCTGCCAAAAATCCTACAGTGTACAGGACAGCCCCCCAAACAAAGAATTATGCAGCCCCAAATGTTCATCGTGCCAAGGCTTAAGAAATCTACTTTAATGGAACCTAAATAATGCTCTCAGTAATGGAGTCCATAGCCTTCAGTCGCCCTAGGAAGATGATTTTAGCGGTTCTAATTATAAACTTCTAACTTCAAAAGGAGAGAGCCAGACCTCCAGCCAAATGCTAGGAGTGATAGCGCAACCTATGGGCACCACACAAACCACAGATTGCTGGCCACACGTCAGCAGTATCAGTAATAATGACTGTCAGGTAATGTCCCCAACATCTGGAAACTCCCCATATCTATACATCGCCACACAAGTCTGATGATCGTCCCCCACTGTCCACCTACTCCCTTTTCACTCCCACTATGGAGTTCTCTCATGCAGCCCACAGGCTTTTTTTTCCTCCGCCTGAGTATTAAAAATAGCATGAAAAGCAAGTTGGAAGATGTGAAAATAGTAAATAACCTGAGGTGCTTTCCATCTCGGAAAGTCTATGATTTAACAGGACTTAAAAGGTTTGTAAATCAGATCTGGAACTTGAAGAGAGATCGGCAGCTTAAAGAAAACAGTGCCGTGAATAAATAAACATCTAACGTAAAATAACCATCAAAAGAGTACGTGTGCAAATAGATATATATGTACATGGAACTGCACAGACCCGGCTCAGGGAGAAGAGAATAAAAGGAGCTGAAAGTGACTGCTGCTTCTTATAACTGCACTGACAGAAAAAATACATATTTAAATGCTCGCTAAGAGACAGAATTTACATGTCCACGTATTTTTTTTAAATTACAAAACTTTAAAATACACAACAGGAAAACCTAAACAGATCTTAATGAAAAGAGAATTTCAGGCTATAGAAACCTTACTGATCAATATGGAATTGGTAAATAATGGCCTACCCATATATATTACACAGCCACTAAAAATCATATTGACGAACACTTCAGGGCATGAATATATACCCCCAATATAGAAAGAAGATAGGTATGAATAATACACACAATGATATCAATCCTGTATAAAATATAAACAAATAGGAATAAATTTACATAAGAAATACACACACGCACAAGAGAGACAGGCAGGTGAAGGAGGTATGCCAAAATGTTAACAGTGGTTATCTGAGGACTGGGAAGATCAGGGCTGATTTCTCTTCTTCTCTGTGCTTTTCTCCATGTTCATATTGTCCTACAGTGAGAATCATGTTATGTTCTGTACTCACAAAACGAATAGATTATTAAATTTAAACTGTACTGTTTCCGGAACTGTCCACGAAATTAGAAAAAACATATCTGAATATGCCAACTTTTCAATTAAAGAAACCACCTTCCGAATCAAGAAAAGCGAAGTTTCACTGAGTGTTACTATTGTGCGTCTGGTATTTTCCTAAACACTACAACATATTAACTTACTTAAATCAAACCAAAAAGGACACGGAAAAAGAGCCCTGGAATAAGGGAAGCTGTGAACCATCTCTGTCTCGCTGTGAACCATCTCTGTCTCACTGTGAACTGCAATCTCAGTTTCTACAGACTGAAATGAGGGGGTTTAATACGATGATCTTTAAAGGTCCTCTCCAGGCTACAATGAGAGTCTACAAATGATGAATATGGTTGAGTAAGTGTTTGTAAGGAAGCTTCTAGAGAATGATGGGGCAGCTGCAAGCCATCTCAAACACAAAACCCTCTATAAAAGAACATAATTACATGTCTCGGTTCCTCCTCAATATTTGTACAACAAATTTCATGACATGTTAAAAAAAAAATGTTGGAGGCCCACATTTTCCCAATACTTGGCCATAACTGATCAATGGGATAGGAAGTCTTGTAGGGGAGGTAAAAGATTTCACGGAAAGGTTGCGCTTCTGGCTCAGTTATCGTTGCTTTTAACAATAAACCTGTAATAAACAAAAACTTTATGAAATATTTTAGTCGTGTTCTGGGGGCGACCATTTCAAAGGTCTGATTAACGGGGCCCAAAGACCAACTGGAATTCACCAAAAGGCGTTCCACTTGTGAAATAAAACCAAAACCCCAATACAACACTGAATGGAAAATGAGGGGCCAGCACGAATCCCCTTTCTTAGGGGAAATTACAGCTGCGTAGTTCAAGGAATTTGGGCTTCCCGGTTAAATCGCGGGATTGTTCCCGAAGCTCACAGCCGGACAGAAGGGGCCCAGTCGTGGCTCCGCGGTTCACGCGTGGGTCGGAAAGAAGCACCGAGGTCTGGGCATACCCTTGACCTCTTAGGGATACTTCGCGTCTCCCTTGCCACCGTCAAAAACAGGTCCCTAGGTGTCTTTAGGAGCAAAATTAATGCAAAAGTGCAACGTCTGCTAAAAACAAAAACACCGGTGGATCTGCGATGGAAGCACTAAAGGAGACAATTTCCAGGTCGGAACCGCACAAAAACTATTTAGGAAACACAAAGACGCATGGCACAAAACAAATTAAGAATGCGAGTGTGAGAGACACACTCGGGCGGAACACAAAAGAGAAGAGCGTCAACGACTGGAAACTGGCCCGGCCCTGGGACCCCGCGTGCGTCCTAGCCGTCCGGGGACACGGGGACCGGGTGGACCGGCAGCCGCCGCCCGGCCTCGCCGCGCACACGCGTATCCCTGGCGGGGCGCGCGGCGATCCAACGGCCACAAAGCGAACCGCACAACTTCGCCGCGGCGGGCCCCAAGGTCGGCCCGGGGGCTCGGGCGCGGGAGGGAGGAGCGAGGAGCCCCGGCGGCCCGCGCCCGGCTCCGGGAGCCCCGCCCGCCCGGGACGCCGGGTCCTCGGAGGGGGCGCGTCCGTCCGCCCGCCCGGCCCTGCGCGCCCGGTCCCCACGGGTCGCCCCCGCCGCCTCCTCGTTCTTCGCGGGCAGCGACGGGCGTCCCGGCGCCGAGCCCGCCGCCGTCCCGGAAGCCGCCCGTCCCGGCCGCCCCTTACCTGCGCCCGCCGCGCCCCGCGCCTCAGAGCGCCGAGAGCCGCCGCCCGCGCCGCCGCTGCCGCCGCTCCGCCCGCCCCGGCGTCCGCGGCCGCGCCGACGCCATCTTGGCTCCGGTCGGAAGTGACGTCGGGCGGCGCCGGCCGCGGCCCCCGGACCCCGCACGGCCCGCACCGTCGCCGAGGGCTGTGGCCCCGGAGCTCGCGGGCCCCCACCCCCGGGTCGCACACGCCCGGAAGACCCTGGGCCGCTCCGCCGCCCCTCAGACTCGCGCTGGCCCAGCTGCGCTGGCGGGGACACCGCGGACCCCCCGGAGGCAGGCGCCAGCGGCTCGCAGCGACCAGTCTGACCGCACCAAGGGGTTGGAATTCTGCGCGGTTCAAAGTTACTACGGGAATCCGCAGCCTTCGGAGGAAGAAGAAAAATGGGCTCATCTCTGAGTTCCTGTCAGATAAACATACGTCCCATTCTTGGCTCATCTTCGAAGGACCAGTCTAGCGTCACCCAAAAAGCTCAAGCGCCAGGAGGGCAGATGCACCTGGTTTTATTTGCTTCTTGAGGGCGCACGAGTATTTACTGCCCCCGCCCCCGTGCCTAGCCCCGTTCTCGGTGCCCCAGCCACGTCAGACCCAGAACGTGACCTTGTCCTTGTCCTGGTGGGACTAAACTGTGAACAAACGGGAGCAAATCGGTGGCTTGGGTGGCTAGGAATAAACGCTGTCGCGGAGGAGGACAGCGTAGAATGGAGACATGGCTGGCAGGCGGCTGGAAAGGAGGCTGGAGTCTGGGAGAGGGCGAGTTGGGGGTTCTCACGAATGGGTGGTATCGAAGGCAATGAGCGCTTGAACATAAAATTATGCCTGAGAATGAAATCGGGAAGAATGAAAATGTAATGGGTAACATTAGGCTTCCGTGGAAAGGACCCATCCTAAAGAAGAGACATTAAGTGAGAGGCAGGTGTGCAAGTCCATTTAGGTAACTGGGGTTTAATCTTAAGAAAACATGGTGTATATAACATATACCATGTTAATATTGCAAAGGGTTGATAAAGCCAATGACCCAGTCCGTATAGTTAAAAAAAATCAAGATAGGGACGCCTGGGTGGCTCAGTTGGTTAAGCAGCTGCCTTCGGCTCAGGTCATGATCCCAGCATCCTGGGATGGAGTCCCACATCGGGCTCCTTGCTCATCAGGGAGCCTGCTTCTCCCTCTGCCTCTGCCTGCCACTCTGTCTGCTTGTGCTCTCTCTCTCTGACAAATAAATAAATAAAATCTTTAAAAAAAAAATCAAGATAACGTCATCAAAGTAAATTTCGTCAAGGCCTTAAGTGACAGGGTCAGCACAGAGCCTAAGGAAGAAAAAAAAAAAAAAAAGAAAGAAATCAAACCTCAAGGATTTTCTTTTTTCTGCTATCGTTAGAGGGAAAGAGAGCCTAATCTGGGAGATACTCCTATGCACGTTACTAAAGCAGACATCAGTCTTACCTAAATCAATGCCCTGCAACAGGATCCATGCATTAAAATTATCTGGAGTATCTGCAAAAAAAAAGAGAGAGAGAGAGAGATGAGAGATGCCCCCGTTCCATCCACAATTAAAACACTGACATACAAATCAAAATTTTAAAAAACAATCTCTGTGCCATCTGGCATTCAGCATAACGCAAAGGAAAATAAAGGAACATCAGGTTAGAAGGAACACGGTGACATATAGTAGACATATATTAGATAACATCATACCAAGACGTGTTTGACAGAGTAGTCAGTGGGCTCCTTCCGTCGTTAATCTGAAATGACTGGGTGTATTAGTTTCCTGTTGCTCTTGTAACAAGTTACCATAAGCTGTGCAGCTCTAAACACCAGAAATGGATTCTCTCACAGTTCTAGAGGCCAGGAGTCCAACATCAGTATCACTGGACCAAAATCAAGGTGTCGGCAGGGCCACATTCCTGCTGGAGGCTCTAAGGGAGAATCGTTCCTTGCCTCTTCCAGCTTCTGGTGGCTGCCAGCATTCATAGGCTTATGGCCACATCCCTCCAGTCTTTGAGGCCAGCATCTTTAAATCTCTCTGCTCCAGCTCCACATCACGTTCTCATCTCTCACGTGTGCTCAGATTTCCATCTGTGTCCCTCCTATGAGGATATATGTGATTGCATTTCGGATCCACCCAGATAATCCAGGATAATCTCTCCATCTCAAAATCCTTCACATAATCACCTCTGCAAAGATTTCTTTCCATATGGGAATTAGGATGTGAACAAACCTTTGGGAGCATTATTTAGCCTGCCACACTGGGTATATCCTCCGCTCTCCTAAATTACCCCCTAATCAACCACTGCGTATTTTCCCTCTGTATTTTTCTTGAGCGTATTAATATTTTTCAATTTGCGCCACCTCTCAGGATAGATATTACATTTATTTTACCAACTTAACTGAAAAAAGACGCTGTCAAGAACACAATGTAGTTTCATGAGTGTTTATTATCTGATGTGCTAAATATTACTCTTTTGCCTTGTTGAAAACATAAAATATATTGCTAAAAGATGAGGGAAGGAAATTCAGACATTTTCATCATGTCTCATGGACAATTTCTATATTGTGATGGAAGTATAAAATGCACTCTTTGTCTAAATCAATAACATGAATGAAGCTCCACTGTCTGCAGGTACATCTAGTGTAGGTTCTGACCCGTTTTGTATTTGGGGGTGCGGTACCCTTCCAGGGGACATATCATCATTCACCACAACATCCCAGGACGCAGAACTGTCTGGCACATGGTAAACACTGGATAGATGTTTTTAACAGGGAAAAAGTCTTCTCTCTGGCTGGGTTACAGCAAGTATGTGTGGACCAAAGACATAGTGCATTAAAAAGACAGCATATGGTTATAATAGGAACCATAGAACTTCTGCTCAGCAGAGAAGCCAGAAGATCTACAGCAGTGCTCCTAAAAAGATGAAAGATTTTACAACCAAGATTAAAGAATTTACAACACATCACCAATGGGAATGTCAGTGGGCTTAAAATTCCTTGAATGGTAACAGTAGTGATTCTCCACTGGCTTCTACTCGAGGTATTTTGCACGGACTGTCTTATCCAGCCTCCAGTCAACCCTGTGGGGTGAGAAGTATCCTCATTTTACAACTGAGGACACCGAGGCCAGCAAAAGTTCAAGAATCTGCCCAGTGAGTCACAAAGCCAGGTTTTCAATCTAGACAGTTTAGCCACCTCTTAAGCTGCAGACTTAACAAATAAACTCTACTCCCTACACACGTGTGCACACACTGGAAAGCCCGAGAGCTGGTTCGGGTAACTCTCCCACTAGATGGTTTCAACTAGTTGTTCCTGAACCCAGATACTTGCGGTAGGAATTGGGATGTGTCTTTTCAGTATCAGCGTAAGGAGACCATTCTAAGTAGTCCCCCTGGACTGTCGGGCAAGAGCATTTCATGATCACGGGGAAAGAGAACTGGGTGTCTAGGGCAACGGCATCAGATGAACTCACATTTTGTCCAAGAAACACATCATTTACTTTGAACAAACAAATGAACAAAAAACACCAAAAAAAAAAAAAAACAAAAAAAACAAAAACAAAACAAAAAAACAAAAAACCACACCTGCGTCTCCTTTCCTGGTGCGAACGGTTTCCAACGAGACAAACAACAGCAGCCATTTTGCAGAATAAGAAGCAAAAGCACAGATTGTAGAGGGGCATAGCTGGTCACTTCCAGAGACAAGACTCACGAACCTGTCCCGTGTCAAAGTCCGTGATCTGTCTACTGGCTGTTGCTTCCCAGTCACCGAGGAGCCCTTAGCACTACAGTCTCTGGGCACTGCAGAGAACACAAAAGGACAGAGCCACCATCCCTGCCCTCCAAGAACTTGGCTCTAGTGGAGCAGTCTGAGCCTGCTTACAAAAGCACCACAGAGCACAGTGTGAGAGCAGAACAACATCGTTACGCTCCCTGCGTGCTCCATCTGGACTTGCGTCCCATTCCTCTTTTATCGATATTACTTTAAGGCAACCTACTGAGTGCAAGAAAATATCTGCAAATCATACATCTGATAAGGGATTAGTATGCAAAATATATAAAGAAATCATACAACTGAAGAGAAAAGAAAATTAAAAACAATGGGCAGAGGATCCAAATAGATATCTTCACAAAGAAAATATAAAAAACGGCCAACAGGTGCATGAAAAGATACTCAGCATCCCTGGTCATCAGGGAAATGCAAAGAAAACCACTGAGAATGGCTATTATCAGAAAGACAAGAAAAAACAAGTGTTGGTGAGGATATGGAGGAAAGGGAACCCTCGTGCACTGTTGGTGAGAAGGTAAATGGCCTTAGCCACTATAGAAAACATTGTGGAGGTTCCTCAAAAAATTAAAATTAGAACTACTATATGATGCTGCAATTCTCCTTCTGGGTATTTATTCAAAAAACATGAAAACACTAACTTGAAAAAACAGATGCCCTCTCATATTTATTGCAGCATTATTTACAATCACCAAGACGTGGAAGCAACCAAAGTGTCCATCAGTGGATGAGTGGATACATATGGGTATCTACCTATTTCATTAGTGTATGATACATATACCACATTCTTTCTGTATCTCTATTATGTAGTATATGTAACATAGTATATGTTATATATAATGTTAGATATTATATATAATGATATGTTATATAACATAATATGTAGACAGAGTTAGAGATAGATAGGTAGGTAGATATATCTTAAAGAGTATCATCACAAGAAAAAAGGTCTGTAACTATGTATGGTTGATGAAGGTCGATCAGACATTGTGGTGATCATTTCACAATGTATACAAATATCAGTTCAGGGGAGTCTTGGTGGCCCAGTGGGGTAAGCCTCTGCCTTCGGCTCAGGTCATGATCTCAGAGTCCTGGGATTGAGCCTCATATCAGGTTCCCCACTCAACAGGAAGTCCGCTTGTGTCTGTGCCTCTGCCCTTTCCCTGCTCATGCGCGCGCTCTCTCTCTCTCTCTCTCTCTCTCTCTCTCTTTGCCTCAAGTAAATAAATAACCTTTTTAAAAAATACCAAATCTTTATTTTTAAAAACATGGAGTGTTGGGAAGGGGCCGGACAAAAGTAAATGAACTGAGATTTTATAACAGTTGTGGTTTGTCTAATAACCTGTCCTAGAATGAAACAACAAAGAATCATGTACAAAGAAAAAAAAGAGGAAAAAAACCCCAATGCCAAGATACTAACATTATAATGAAGTCAAACTCATGATCCCTCCAAATACGTGTATTCTATCCTATGAGAAAATTCAGAGTGCTGTTTCTAGATTTTTCCATCGTACTCCTTACACCACACATTTAGACCCAAACTTACTAATAAATCTGTTTAAAAGTTCAGAATGTGCTGTGCTGAGGTGCCCAAGTGGCAGTGTCCGCTCCTGTTTCTGAGCCCCTGTATAACAAGCTCAAAGGCCGATGCCGTTTTGTCCTAGAGATTACAAAGGGAAGTTTATTACAGTCTTCATTTTCCTTGAAGGCAGAATTAATTCACTAATACACCACCACAAGACCATGAATAAAACATCTAGGTTGGCAGCAAAAACACAGAGGGAAAATATTTTTCAGCTGGAAATAGCAAGCAGCACACAAAGGAATAGAAGATAAATCGGGTACAGAAATAGGCAGAAAGCACGGAGGCGGCGAAGCCCCAAGCCTGCCTTTGTTTCCCCAGATTGAAGCTCCTGTGTGCCCCTTTACAGGGGTGTCCATGGACGGGTTGGCCCATCCTCCCTGAGCAGACGGCAATTCCTTCATCTGCCGCCTGAACCAGGTGCCTCGCTTCTCACTGCCCCCGCCCCTGTTCTGGAAATGCCTTGCTCTCTGTTTTTCCCCAGCTTGCTCTTTCTCTGGAATTTACCCATCACCCCTCGTCTCCTCCGTCTGAATTTTGGGTCTTCTCGGAAGCCGGTGTTGTGATAAAATTTTCCATTAGGAATCCTAGCAGATTCCCAGGGCTGCCTTAACAGAGTACAGCAGACACGATTCCTCCAAGCAACAGACACGTAATGCACAGCTCCGGAGGCCAGATCTCTGAAATCAAAGTGCTGGCAAAGATAGTTGGTTCCTGCCAGGGGCTCTGAGGGACAATCTCCCCCACGCCTCTCTCCTAGAGTCTGCTGATTGTCTTGGTGTTCCTTGGCTTGTAGACACATCCCTCCAAACCTGCCTCCATGCTCCGTGGCCGTCTTTTTCTTTTTCTTTCTTTTCTTTTCTTTCTCTTTTTCTTTTTCAGGGATCATGTGTTAGTGATTTTTAGTCCAACTCCTTTTTCTTTTTTTTAAAGATTTTATTTATTTATTTGAGATAGAGTGAAAGTAAGAGCAGAAGCAGTGGGGTGGGACAGAGGCAGACGGAGAAGCAGTCTCCCCACTGAGCAGGGAGCTGGACTCAGGGCTCAATCCCAGGCCCCCAGGATCGTGACCTGAGCCAAAGGCAGACCCTTAACCGACTGAGCACCCAGGCATCCCATCTCAACTGTTCTTGTTTTTGTTACATTCCCTATCCCAAAAGCCTCTTTAGACATTTCTTTCAAATTCCCCCCCTCACCATGAAGTGTTACTATCCCAGATACCCTATCTGTTTTTGTTCTGTGTGTATATCTGTGCTTTGTACTCTGCGGAGGTACTACAGCCATGGTCACGGAAAAGCAAACACGTGTTTTAGCTGAGAATAAACTCATCTTTTAGAGAAGATTATAAACAGCTTTTTTTTTTTTTTTAAAGATTTTTATTTATTTATTTATTTGACAGACAGATCACACGTAGGCAGAGAGGCAGGCAGAGAAGCAGGGTGGGGGGAGCAGGCTCCCTGCTGAGCAGAGAGCCTGATGCAGGGCTGGATCCCAGGATCCTGGGATCATGACCTGAGCCGAAGGCAGAGGCTTTAACTCCCTGAGCCACCCAGGCACCCCTATAAACAGCTTTTTTAAAAATTATAGTAAAATACCCATTACATAAAATTCACCATTTTAACTGTTTTTAAGTGTTTGGCTCCATGATAGTAAAAACATTCACGCCGGTGTGCAGGCATCTCCATCATCCATCCACCTCCAGAACTCTTCTCTTGGTCCCAAACCAGAACTCTGCACCCTTGAAAATATCACTCCCCCTTCTGCCTCTCCCCTCGTCCCCCGGAAACCTCCATTCTATTCTCTGTCTTTGTTAATTTGACAGCTCTATGCCCCTCATGTAATTGGAAGAATCAGACAGCATTTGTCTTTCTGTGCCTGGCTTATGCCCCTGGGTGTCACAGCCTCAGGGTTCATCCATGTCGTAGCAGGTGTCAGAATTCCTTTCCTTTTTAAGGCTGAGTAATAGCCCATTGTGTATGGACCACATTTTGTTTGTCCGTTCATCTGTCAGAAGACACTAGGGTTGCTTTCCCTTTTTGGCTATTGGGAGATGCTGCTCCAAACACAGGTGTATAAACACCTGTTCAGGATCCTGCTTTCAGTTCTTTTGGGGATAGACACCCAGGGGGGTGATCCTGGATGTTTCATTTTTAAGTTTTCGAGGAACTGCCATCCTGTTTTGTTTTTTCTTTTCTTTCTAAAGAGAAAGAGAATTTGAGAGAGTGAGGGGGCAGAAGGGCAGAGGGGGAGAGAGAGAGAGAGAGACTCTTAAGCAGGCTCAAGAGTTGGATGCTTAACTGACTGAGCCTCCCAACTTTATACAGTAGCTACACCATTTTACATTCCTTCCAAGTGCACAAGAGTTCCAATTTCTCCGCACCCTTGCCAAAACTGATTATTTTCTGTTTCTTGGATAGTAGCCATCATAATGGGCATGAGTGGTATCTCAATGTGGTTCTGATTTGCATCTCCCCAGTGATTAGGGATACTGAACATCTTTTCATGTGTCTATTGGGTGTTTATATATCTTCTTTGAAGAGATGTCTGTTCAAGTTCATTGCTCATTCTTTAGAAGTTTTAATTTAAATTCCAGTACAGTTAACATACAGTGTCAGGGGCGCCTGGGTGGCTCAGTGGGTTAAAGCCTCTGCCTTCAGCACCAGTTGAGATCCCAGGGTCCTGGAATCGAGCCCCACCTCGGGCTCTCTGCTCAGCAGGGAGCCTGCTTCCTCCTCTCTCTCTGTCTACCTCTCTGTCTGCTTGTGATCTCTGTCAAATAAATAAATAAAATCTTAAAAAAAAAAACAGACAGTGTCATGTTAGTTTCAGGTGTGCAGTAGAGAGACTCAGCACTTCTGTACATCACCCAGTACTCATCGCGACAAGTGCCCCCCTTAATCCCCACCCCCTAGTGCTCCCATCCCCCCACCTGCTCCCCTTTATCAGTTTATTCTCCATAGTTAAGTGTCTGGTTTTTTATTTGTCTCTCTTTCTTTTTCTCTTTTCTCCCTCTTTGCTTCATTGCTCAATGTTTAATTGTGCTGGCTATTGAGTCGTAAGAATTGTTTGTATATTCTGAACATTAACTTCTTATCAGATACATGATTTGCAGATATTTCTTCCTATTCTTGGGTTCCTTTGACTCTGTACATCATTTGACTCTGTACATCTGTATCTTTTAATACATAAAAGTTTTTAATTTTGATGTGGTCCAATTTGTCTATCTTTATCTTTTTTTTTTTCTTGGCCTGTGCTTTAGGTGTTATAGCCAAGAAATCAGTGCCACATCCAGTATCATGGAGTTTCCCCCCTCTATGTTTTCTTCTTCTTCTTCTTTTAAAAAGCTTTATTTATTTATTTATTCATTCATTCATTCATTGATGAGAGACAGAGAGAGAGGCAGAGGCAGAGGTAGAGGGAGAAGCAGGGTCCCCGCAGAGCAGGGAGCCTGATGCAGAGCTCGATCCCAGGACCCTGGGATCATGACCGAGCCGACGGCAGAGGCTTTAACCCACTGAGCCACCCAGGCGCCCCTATAAATAGCTTTTAAATATCAACTCAGCTCCCATGTATCTGTTTCAGCCTTGGAAATTTTGGGGTGTTCTGTTTTGTTGTTAAGAAGTTATGGCCAAGGGGCGCCTGGGTGGCTCAGTGGGTTAAAGCCTCTGCCTTCGGCTCGGGTCATGATCTCAGGGTTCTGGGATCAAGCCCCGCATCCGGCTCTCCGCTTGGCGGGGAGCCTGCTTCCTCCTCTCTCTCTGCCTGCCTCTCTGCCTACTTGTGATTTCTGTCTGTCAAATAAATAAATAAAATCTTTAAAAAAAAAAGAGAGAGAATTTATGGCCAAGAATTTTAAAATGTTTTATAGTTAAGATTCTGTATCCCACCAGAACCAATTTTTGCCCCTATAGAGAATGTGTAACTCAAACTAATAATATCCTGATTATGAGAAAAAAATTTCATTAGTAGAAAGGCTGAATACCTTGATTAAAATAGGGCTGTTGTATCCATAAGATATCATTTCCCCCAATTAGTTTTACTAATGAATGTTGTTCATGCCAAATTGCTTTTCATTATAAGATCAGGATTGTGCTTTATTAGATCCAAAGAGACAGCATGCCCCCAAATGAACTAAAACCCCCCAAAAGGAGGGGCACCTGGGTGGCTCTGTTGTTAGGCATTTGCCTTTAATACCTGGGATCGAGCCCACCATCGGGCTCCCTGATCTGTGGGAAGCCTGATTCTCCCTCTCCCAGTCCCCCTGCTTGTGTTCCCTCTCTCACTGTGTCTCTCTCTGTCAAATAAATAAATAAATAAAATAAAAAAAAAAAAGCCCCCAAAAGGAGAAAACCAAAGCTCCACTTTCTCATACTTTGATTACCTAATCTAAACATATCAACAAACTCAGGCTGCGTTTGGACCAGAGAGGCATCTTCCCTCTTTCTAGATGTATCTCCTGATGGAAGGCATAAAGATAGCAATATGGAAAGCTTAATATTAATCATACTCTTTTTGTGTATTCTACTCTGAGAGCAAATGTCCAAAAAAGTTTACTAGCAAGACTGAAGCTTCATTAATATCCTTTTATGCCAATCAGGAGAGAGACAGAACCAAGCATGAGGGCACTGCATGCCCCAGGCAATGTTTTTCAAACTTTCTCTTCTGATACGACTGAAATTAGCAAAAGACATTCCTATGAGTTGTTTCTTACTTAACCAGGTGGAATCACAAACCACAAACCTCAGCCACTTTTTATAGTTGAGTGTGATGGAAGGTTATGACAATAGTTGCAGGTGAGCAAACAAAGGTTTTAGCAGGGAATAAAGTAAGGGGTTGTGCAAGGTATTGCATGGGTCCTACATGTAAACTTGACTCCTAGGTTCCTTTTAAAAATATTTGTTTTAGCCTCTGAAGTTATTTTAGTATTTTGTTTTTGTTTTTAAGAATTTGTGGTTAAGGATTATTTTTTTTAAGAAGTTATATGACCTTGGGGTGCCAGGGTGGCTCAGTCATTAAGTGTCTGCCTTCGGCTCAGGTCATGATCCCAGGCTCCTAGGATCCAGCCCCACATTGGGCACCTTGCTCGGTGGGAAGCCTGCTTCTCCCTCTCCCACTCCCCCTGTTTGTATTCCCTCTCTCGCTGTCTCTTTCTCTCTGTCAAATAAATTTTAAAATCTTAAAAAGAAAAAAAAGAAATTGTTACAAATTCTCCCCCGGAGTTGGAAGATTTCCAAATAATAGAATAGGAGTTGACTTGGAAATAGCAAGAAAAATAATGTTCTCTAAATCTGCAATGTCTATTTTAAAAGTAGTTTTTATTCTAAAAACAAAATTATAAGAATGGTATGTACAGGATTAGTAAATATTGTAATGGTGTTTTAATCTTTTCTGGGTTCACTGAATTCTTTCCTGTTAAGATTTCTGAGAAAAATATATAAAAAGAATGCCATTAATGGATTCATTTATGTATTTCTATTCCACCTCACTTTTAAAAATAATACAGGTGGGTGACACTTGTGCATACAGTTAAAAATGGATAAAGAAAACAAGGTGGAAGGAAAAAAAGAGGTGAGTGTAACAGAAGTTTCTGTGAAAATACCTCAACAACATCTTTATGGTTGAAACATAGAGCGTCTCCTACACCTGATAGAAATAAACAAATATGTAAATACACACACACACACACACATATATATTCATAGATATATATCTCCCTACAGTGTGAGCCAATAGGCAGGAAATCCAGAAAAACCTATGATCCAGATGAAATCTGACTGCAGTCTGCCAAGGAATTTCTTCTTTGTGGAGACCAGTCTTTTTCTATTCAGGCCATCAACTGGTTGGACGAGGCCCACCCATTCTTAGACCCACCCATTCCATAGGACCCTCCCTTATGGAAGGCAGTCTACTTTACCCAAAGTTTACCAGTTTAAATGTTACTCTCATCCAAAAGAATCTCATCCAAGTTGATACATACAATTAACCATCACAAAGATAGAGTAATACTATAAAAAAGAATCTGATCTTCATAAAACTAATATTAATGGCAATGTAGCATTGGTACCTAAGTATTTTATAGTCATCTTAATTAGATAGAACGTTCAGGTAGAATTCTTTTTTTCTGTCAGCGACTTTTGTGTAAGAGGCCATGCTTTTGGGTAAACTTGGATTTTCACAAATGTACAGTAATTCCCCTTAAAGGGTAGCACTAAATGCTGTTGAGTCTTCCGCATTTAGTTGTACTTTTTCTGTGCATGTGAACTTCTAAGTGAAGACTAATTTTATGGAAAGGAAAAAAGATGTACTTAGGCAAAGAAAAGACAAGCTCAATCGTGTTTATAGATCTTTTATATTTCCGTGTCTTTAGCTGTATATTAATGTGTGGCATTTGGGCAAGTCCTGACACGAAGTCTGAGAACTTCTGTCACTGCTTCGGTACTGCTTTATAACATATATCATTTAGTTTTAATGTAAACATCTTTAAAGAACATTATCAACCAATAGAAAGAAACGTATTTCTACTAAAGCACCTCCAAATTCCTAGAGGAAAATATGTTGTTGTTTCAACATACACACGTAAACACACACACACACACACACACACACAGCACGTACTGGGGAAAATATCATATGAAATTAAATGTGAAAGCAAAAAATAAGAATACAAATATAACTTCGGGGTCCTGGCTGGTTCATTTGGTGCAGCGTGTGACTCTTGATCTCGGAGTTGTGGGTTCAAGCCCCACGTTGGGTATAGAGATGACCTAAAAGTAAAATCTTTAAAGAAGATACAAATATGACATCAAGCGTAAAAATAATTTTCTCCCTTAAACAACCCCTTTCCCCTGAGAGTTCTGTAGGAACAGAACCTGCTGTACGTTACCCTCATATTTTTCCTTTCGCCTTTCATTCTTTACCGGTTTTCACTTCCTCGTTCATGTTCAGATTCATTGATCCCAAGCTGTGACAATATGGCTGTCTGGATCACTAAGCTGAGTTGGAGTCAAGGGAAGTTTCGGTTAGTCTGGATTTGCCCAGTCCCTTGGCACAGACGAAGCTTTAGGAGGTTGAGTGTGAGCAAGACAGAACATGACCTGGGCTTCCTGGGATTAGGATTGATAGTCTGCTGATCAAGCACCATCAATTCTGCCGCAAAGTCAAGGCCTTGTAGCCCACCCCATTAACTTACCTTTCAGCTTCGTCTACCTTTAGTCCCTGTGTCTCACCCTTGCCCTGGCAGACTGGCTTTCCCCTAACTTCTGCTTTCCCCAAGAAGTCCCTTATCCACTTGTCCCAGTGGTCATTCACAACCACTCCTCATCTGCCCCCTTGTCAAGAAAGCCCCTCCCTTGCCATTCCTCATCCTGCGGTGGGGAGAGTTTCCTCCTCCTCTTATACTCCCAGAGTTCCGTATCCTTCCTAGAGCTTATTAGCCTCTTTTACTGCATTTTGAACTTTCTGCCTTAGAATTCTCATTATTTGTACCCACATCTTACCTCTCTAATTAGACTGTTAATTTAGTTGAGGACAGGGTCCAAGGCTATTTATTTCTGTGATCACACCCTGCCCACCATAGATGCAGCTTATGGAATGAATAACTTAACGAATTAGTAATTTGTTTGGGCAAGTCACTTACTTCATTGAGTCTGATCTACCAAGTGAGTTGAGGTGTAAATGTTTGCAATGACAATTTTTCGTCCTGTTTTCCTGTAAATACTTAAGGTTCTGATTAACCATACTTCAGTCGTATATAGAAGTTTGGGTCCATAACCTTGAACTGAAAGGGTGCGGAGTAAGCTTTTCTGGCCCTTGGTCCCTGCTTCTCCAGACCCTGATGACCTTCAGGAAGACAATAATGAAGTGGCTGTCAACCCTGATAGTCATCTTCCTCATGCGTGGACATCTATCCCTCCTGGTCCCCTTCCCACCCATCCCAAACTCTCCCCTTCTCTGAGGTTCTGCTGATGACTTCATACTCACGAATCTGCTCCTACTTCCCTGCTCTGCTGTAGCTCCTTGCCTGGGCATATCAACTTATAGTTCACAGCCTTCCTCAATATGGCTTTATTTCCAGACTCGGAATTCTATCCTATCAGTCTCTGTCCTTAGGCGGGCACCACACTTGACTGCTGTTGCTTTGTAGCAAGTTTTCAAAGAATGTTTCATGCTTCAGTACGAATAATGCTTCAACAAGCCTGAACCTTGAAAACATCACGCCAGGTGCAAAAAGCCAAATGCAAAAGACCACCACCCATTGTAAGATTTCATTGATGATAAAAACCCAGAATAGGTGAATCAAACCCATAAGGCAAGAAGCAGGTTAGTGGTTGCTAGAGGAGAGGGTGATGAGTATAAGGTTTCCTTTTGGGGTGATGAAAATTACCTGGAATTCCATAGTTGGTGATGGTTGCACAACTCTGGGAATGGGCTAAAAGTCATTGAATAGTGTGAATTTAAAAGAGTGAATTTTATGGTAGGTGGGTTATCCATTCATTTTTTAAATTACAAAGACAGTCAAATCTCTATGCTGAAATTACATACTTTGAGCATAATGGAAAAGGAAATGAGCAGTAAGTACACTCCAAAATATCTTAAGTTCTCCTCTTGTTTCATCCCCAAACTGCCTCTCCCCCTTTATCACAGAAATCCCAGGTCACTGGTGTCTGAAGGCACCACGATTCCCTGCTGGGCTGAGGTGCTGATACACTTTAGTGTATGTGGGCCCTACATGCATATGCAATGTATACATATGTGTATATTATATGCACATATGTACACATTTTTATATCGCTTGAACATATTAATTGTATTTTTCAGAGTTTTGCTATGTATATGTGTAGTGAGAGAGAGGAAAGTCTATGGACCAAACAGCAGAACACACCATCTTTTTCTGCACACTTTTGGGTACATATGGAGAATATATCAAAAAAGTAGACTGTCAATCAGGTCATAAAAGAGACCTCAATAAATTCCACAGGAACAGGATCACATACACCATATTGACCATGTTCTTCAGCTATCGTGTAAGAAAATTAGAATTTAATACGGAAGGATGACCACAAAAATGCCATATGTCTGAAACACAAAATATTGAGGAAGAACCCATGGTTGCAAAGGAAATAAAAAAGGGAAATTAAGAAATTCTTAGACTTGAAGGATAGTGATCGTGTTTGTAACATTGACCATCCAGCAAAGAACGTTTCTGCCGTGACTGGGGCTGGGTTCAAGGGGCATATCCCACAAGCTAGATCTCTCACTTAAGGGTGAGACTGCACAGTTTTTCACAGAGTCCACAAAGGTTTGGGATTTTGTAGGAGACCAAACTCTGCTGCCCATGGTCCAATCATTTCCTTTTTTCCCCACCGAGAATCGATAATTTTCTATCCTCAATGAAGACATAACTCAACAATCTTAATACCACATCCAAATATATGACACAACATGAAGAAATACCATCCATGCCAACAACAAGTAAACAGGAGACTGGAATTCGCACTCAGTTCCTACCCAAATGGAAATGGAAACTTCTAGAACATGTGTGACATGCTGGTTGGGTTTGCTGGGGATGGAGGCCTGGAAAGAGACTTCCCTGGGAGACCTGCCCATAATTTCTGGCCTTTCTGCTAGCTGCATATTCATAACTATCTGAGCCACCAAATGTTCGCTCCCATTCTCCAAGAGGAATTTAGTGTATGAAGTGGACAAATGTTGTGTTTCCCCAGCAGACATATGCTCCACTTCTTTGATAACAGAATTCTAAATTTTCTTCAGGAAATTATCTCCTTCCTCCTCTCAGGCTGTGTGGTCCATGTGGATGCCAACCGAAGTTTGAGGGATGGGAACAAGTCTGGGCCTGTCCAGTGATTCTGGCATTTCCTGGGCACAGTGATTGGTTCATATCTGGGCAGATGGATTTGTAATCAATCTGCCCTTTGGGAGATTTTCACAGGGTTTTTGTTGAAGGAGACACTCCCAGTTCTTTTGAGAGCGTAGGCAATAAGGTATATAAGTGTGAAATAGCTTGGGATCATCTTTGCTGCCACATGGACAGAAGGACTAGATTGGAAGCAAAAAACAAAACAAAAAATCAAAATCAATAACAACAACAACAAAACCAAAACCCAGATCCAAGAGATGAAAAGGGGCATGTTCTTGATGGCATCATTTGGGCACCTAGACCCAGCCATGTCTAAAATTAGCAGTATCCCTGAACTTTCTGATTATCTCATCCAGTAGGTTCTTTTAAAAAATTAAGCTAATTTGATATTTATCACTTCAAGAGAAAGAAAGCAACCAATAAATATAAAACAAAACCAATGGGTCTCCCATCCAAGTACTAACCATGCCCAACCCTGCTTCGCTTCCAAGATCAGACAAGACCATGCACATTCAGGGTGGTATGGCTGTAGACAACAAAACCACTTGGAATTGGAGCCATACTTTTGGCTCAACTGATCCATCATCCACAGACTTTTCTTTTAAGAAAAGAGAAGAAACAGCATTATCCTATTCACTAATATAAACAACTATTATTCTTTATTTAAAATGTGTTTTATTTGTTTATATAGTAAAGAATTATAATGAGGGATGCCTGTGTGGCTCAGTCAGTTAAGTGTCTGCCTTTGGCTCGGGTCGTGATCCCTGGGTCCTGGGATCGAGTCCCACATCAGGCTCCTCGTTCCGCAGGGAGCCTGCTTCTCCCTCTGCCTGCTCTGCCTGTAGTTCTCTGTGCTTCTGCTGTCTCTCTAACAAATAAATAAGTAAAAAATCTTAAAAAAATAAAATCTTAAAAAAAAAGAATTGTAATGAATTATAAAATATGTTGAATTTTATTTTATTTTTAAGTTTATTTATTTATTTAGATAATCCCTGCACCCACCGTGGGGCTCGAACTCACAACCCAGAGATCAAGAGTTGCATGCTCTTCCGACTGAACCAGCCAGACCCCCCCAAATACGTAGAATTTTAAAATAAATTTGGAGTTGCCTGTACACTAAAACCCCATTATATACTCTGCTGATATTGTTAGCTTGAGGAACCCGGATTGAGGGTTATCCCTCTTCCCATCCTTTTTTCCACAGCATATTTACAACAGTCCAATTCTGTATGGAAGTATGTCTTGAGACTCTTTTTTAAAATATTTATTTATTTATTAATTGAGAGGGAGAGAGAGAGAGAAGGGGGAGGGGCAGAGGGAGATAAAAAGAGAGAATCCCAAGCAGACTCCCCACTGAGCACGGAGCCCAAGTTGGGTCACCATCTCATGACCCTGAGATCATGATCTGATCCGAAATCAAGAGTCAGATGTTCAACTGACTGAGCCACCCAAGGCCCCCAGGACTCTTTTTTAAAAAAGCCTCTCAAAAAAAAAAATGCAACTGGACGGGAACATGATGAGACCTTTGCTTATGTAAACATACTGGCTCCTTTGCTGGTTTATGAGCAAATTTTTTGGGTGCTCTTCAGAGCTGAGATCTTAAAAATTGGCTGTAAATCACACTCTCTGCTCTTCTGGGAAGGGTGTTATAAAGAAAAGAATACAGGATTTAGGAAAAGAACAGAAAATATGTGTATTAAATTCTGAGCATATTTGTATGCGCGAGTGATTTTCGACAGGGAAAACCAGATTACATATCAATATTTACACTAAAAGAGCAAAGGTACCATCCAAATGAGTAAGGATTTCAAACCTCTTCTTCTTCTTCTTCTTCTTCTTTTTTTAAGATTTTATTTATTTATTTGATAGACAGAGATCCCAAGTAGGCAGAGAGGCAGGCAGAGAGAGAGGAAGGGAAGCAGGCTCCCCGCTGAGCAGAGAGCCCGATGTGGGGCTCGATCCCAAAACCCTGAGATCATGACCTGAGCTGAAGGCAGAGGCTTTAACCCACTGAGCCATCCAGGCGCCCCCAAACCTCTTCTTGCTCTCATTCTCTCATTTGCACTTGAAAAGAGCTGTCTCCATCAAGGTTGTTTTATGTTGTTGTTTGTGTTTTTTGTAGGGTTTTTGTTTTTGTTTTTGTTTTGTTTTGTTTTTTGTTGTTACCGGAGAGATAATTCTCCTGGAAGGTTATGGTTTTGTTTTTTTTTTTCTTTTTTAAGCTACAACATGCTTCACAACTTAAAAGTGCTCATCTTCTTGAAATCACGTGGGCGTCATTTTTCAAGCCTTGAATTAGAGGGATATTGCCCTGGATAAAAATATCCATGGGGAAAGGATTATTTGCAATTCAGGAATGTTAGCCTAGTTCATCTGGTGGCAGCCAAGTAACTTGGGACAGATATAGTAATCTAATTTATAGTGTTAAAAGCCATAACTGTTTTGGCTAAAGTAATGTGAAGATGAGTCCTTCTCCTGACAGCTCAGCAGCTATAATTGTCAAAATGATAGACACTGACAAAAAAAAAAAAAAAAAAAAATCTCTTCTATGAAACCCATTGCTGAGGTTTTTTATTAAAAAAGAGAAAATTACAATGGAAACCCAGGACCCCGCAGCATATCTGTAAAGTGTGAAAAGCAGCAGAGGAATCTAAATTAAACCAAATTTAAAGATTTCTCTTCTAAAAGACCCCCCCACACACACCACCTTAACACCCCCCGCCAACCACCTTACCCTTTTCTAGAACATTGCGTGTCTTTTGCACCAACCCCAGGGTTAAGACATCTGACAACTCCTTAGTAGAATTGCCAAAGCCTTCCTTTTCCTTTGCTTTGACGATGAATGCCAGATGCTTTTCTTCTACAGGTATTCTCGGAATTTCAGTTCTGAATTGAGTTTGGGTTGGCTTCACCAACTCCTTTTGGCAGATGGCATTCACAGGTGGCTTGGTGCTTGGGGTATGTTCAGTCTTGCCCAGCCCAGGTTTCGATGAAGGACTTCCTGGTTAGTACTCAGGTCGAGTGACCCCCTACACGGTGCCTAAATAACATTTGCTTCGCTCGCTGAGCTCCCTAATGTGGTGCAGCAGTGATAGTCTTCAGCTGTCTTGGAAACAAAAAGGATCTAAGGCTGGGAGTTCTTGCCTCCCCATCACTCTGGGGCTGGTGTGTTCCCATTTTCCACCCAGACCCCTACTGGTGTGCATACACTGAAGCAGTGCCCTTAGCTCCCCTTGTTCCCCATGATGGGCATGGATCAAGGTCTCCGTTAGGCATCAATCTCATGGCCTTCCCTCCCCCCACCTGTGTCCCAACCCCTACCCTAAGCCAAGGAAACAGTTTGTAACTCCGCCATTTCATGGTTCTTAAAAATGGTGATGTGGTATAGTGAAAAGATGATGGTCTTTGAAGTTTCACCCAGTATTGTGACTTTAGGCTAGTTAACCGCAGCTCCCACTTTGCAAGGTCTTTGTGAGGGTTGAGAATAAGGGGTATGTATAAGTCTCCTGGAACCTGGTGGTACTGGAACGGAAGGTTAATTTCATAAGGGGTGTGTGTGTGTGTGTGTGTGTGTGTGTGTGTGTGCGCGCGTGCTTTAAGGACAGAAATGACACTGACTGGACTGTCCTTTTTTATTTCTATCCCTCCCACAGTCACTGACTGTCAACGCCAGAGCTTAACTTGGTCTCTCCTAACCGGGATGGTTCCTCCTCCCCTTGCCAGGCTGAACTGCACAATACGTGGGAGAACGCACCCCCTCGTGGCCGATCGGAGAGTTGCGGTTAATTTCCGGGTCTCTCTTTCCAGCACTTTTTTAAAGATGCAAAATCACTTCCTGACCCAGGCTCTGGGAATTGTTAGGACAGGTGTGAGGTTAAGGAGATGAACTCTGGTGGTTGCCCTTAAGGAGTTAGGGTAACCAACTGTCGGACTGTCCCGGACTGAACGGTAGGTAGCCTGGGACATGGACTTCCACAATTTTAGCAACTCCTGGACAAACCAGGACATGTTGCTCCCAGCCCCCTACCCCAGGTTTATCTTGCTGGCTCTGTTGCTGCGCTAAGGCCGAGCCTCTACTGGAGTCCATTTACAGGGCTGGTGGTTTATTTTTTTATTTTTTAAACATTTTAAAAAGATTATTTATTAATTTGACAGAGAGAGAGAGAGAAAGAGAGAACACAAGCAGGGGGAGAAGAAGGCAGAGGGAGAGGGAGAAGCAGGTTTTCTGCTGAGCAAGGAGCCAGATGTGGGGCTTCATCCCAGGAGCCTGGGATCATGGCCTGAGCTGAAGGCAGCTGCTTACCTTACTGAACCACTCAGGTGCCCAGGGCTGGTGGTTTAAATGGGAACAAGGACTGAGAAAATTCTGGAGGGTGGCATAATTTCCCTAAAGGTCGGGTGTAAGTAAGACATCAGATCAGAGACTGGGCGTAGGAGAGGGGCAGGTTGGGGGAAGTTAACGCACAAAGACCCGAGGTCCTTCAACTGTGTCTACACAGCAAAGTGCGTGACACTGTGATCTGGCTTCTTCTCTACTTTCTCTAGGATCGGTGTTCATCAAAGAAAGCCTTTTGCAGATTTATGAACAATTGGATAATTTTTTTTTTTTTGGCAAAATAGCTTAAGGGAGGTTTCTTTCTCCATTATTACATCCCACAGAGCCAGAATGAGAAACTTCAAGCTGTCCTTTCCATCCGCCAGTGCTTTGCCAACTTAAACATTACAAACAAATCACAAATTAATATCCCCTAACTAATCTCTAGAAGCTAAGAGAATAATTATGATTTAGTCATGCTGTGTTGCACAGAAGCAAAGAAAGGGACCATGCGCCCCGGAAATTGGAAGGAACTCTGCAGAAGGTAATTTGCAATCACCTGGACTGGAAAAGGGCCAGGACCACACAGTTAACTCTGTACTTAGGGGCAGGTGTTCCAGTGAATGAACCGGAGCGACCTTCTGACCTTTTAAGTCACTTATCAAATTACCCAGATTCCACCCTGGTTGGTTCTTGGAGGTCTCCTTTGCAAAGGCTTGTCCGGGTCAATCCTGCCCGGTGAATCAAAGCTGATCAGACAACAGGGTTTATTTTATTTATTTATTTATTTATTTAAAAATATTGTATTTATTTATTTGACAGAGATCACAAGCAGGGAGAGAGGCAGGCGGAGGGGGCAGGGGGGAAGCAGGCTCCCCACTGAGCAGAGAGCCCGATGCGGGACTTCATCCCAGGACCCTGAGATCACGACGCTAGCCAAAGGCAGAGGCTTAACCCACTGAGCCACCCAGGCGCCCCCAGAAGACAGGGCTTGAAAGGGCCAGGGTGTTTACTCCAAGACGTTCCAGTCCCCTTTCTCTTGTAATGCTGCTAAGAAAACCCTCTCGGTTTGTTATTACACAATGATGATTTTCCACTGGGCGTGATTTCGCCCTTCCCTTCTCCCCTAGGGGAGGCATTTGACAATGTCTGGAGACGGTGTGGCTTTCACAATTTGGTGAGTACTACTGGGATCTAGTAGGTGGGGACAGGGATCCTGCTAAGTAACCTGCAAGGACAGGAAGCCCCCCAGGACGAGGAAGAATGCAGCCCCAGATGTCAAGAATGCCAGGGTGGAGGAGGCTCTTCTGCCCTCCTTTTTCTCCAATCGGAGGAGAAACAACTGATTTTTACGTTTGTGTTGCTGTCATGGAATGGCCTCCACACTTTCCCAGAAATGTTCAACAAAAGCAGAACAGAGAATACAGCGTGATGTGAAAAGGCTGATCAATGTCATCAATATGCTGGGCATGATGGAAAGAACGGACCTAACTCTACGTGTGTCAATCAGTACAGATCAGGGAGTTTGGGTCAAGGGTTCAAAGTCAGGATCATAGGTTTGTGGTCAAATCCAGAGGACTACCAATGCCATCCAAAAGAAAGGTAGAAATACCACACTAACATATCGTGGAAACTCAACACGTGGCCACAGCTCTGTGCTCATTTCCGCATAGGGGCTGATAGTTTGCCCAGTCAAACTGATACCATTAATTTCATTTTCCATCATAGCCAACAAGGAAATTTACAAGTCCAAAGCATCTTGTAGTGCCAGAAAATAAGAAAGTGCTCAAATAAAAAATAACAACGATGGACACGTCAAAGAGACACGTGAGGGGTGCCTGGGTGGCTCAGTCCTTGGGCGTCTGCCTTCGACTGGGGTCATGATCCCAGGGTTCTGTGATCGAGCCCCGCATCAGGCTACCTGCTCTGCAGGAAGCCTGCTTCTCCCTCTTCCTCTCCCCCTGCTTGTGTTCCCTCTCTCGCTGTGTCTTTCTCTGTCAAATAAATAAATAAAACCTCTTAAAAAAAGAAAAAAAAGAAACACGTGAGTCTGCTGCAAGAGCGCCTCCCAGTGGTCATCGCTGGAACAACCTGAGCAATAAAACAAGGTAGTATTGGATTGTAAACAGAAGAATAAAATGACTATCCGTGAGTCCCTAATAATATAAATAAATGGGGAAGAATAAATAAATCTATTCTGGGTTGGAGGATAAGAAAGCTTTTTTGCTTTATTTTTTGAAGACGCCTTTAGAGATGCGCTAGCTTCTAGACTCTGGAGACAAGAGTGACTTCCTCTTACCTCTGCCACTTCCAGTGGAATCATCATGGACAAACTGCTCGTCTCTCCAAAGCCTCGTTTTTTGTTTGTTGTTTGTTTGTTTGTTTGTTTTTTTGCATAAGTAAAGTGAAGATAGGAAGGGTTTCCTCTTCATCGTTGTGTGAGGATTACATGAGATGTTTCCTGTTAGTCTCTTTGCATGGTGCTAGCACAATTTAGGAATTTAAAAACTTTTATTTCCTCCTCTGTATTCTTTGTCAGGTGACATCTCCTTCTTGCTGCTAAACTGCAAGGTCCGTAAGGGCAGGGACTGGGTCCTTCATCGCTGAAACATCAGCATCCATCACATGTGGTTTCAAATAAGCCTGTGTTGAACCGCTAAGTGAGCCAGGGAATGAAGGTTTGTGTGGACGAGATCAGAACTGTGGCTGCAGACCGCGCTGTCTATGGACTGGGAGTCCTGGTTTGGAGCAATGGGAACGGGGCGGGAGGGGAGGCAGCAGCTGGCGTAAGACACTCAGACTTTGGGTCTGGACATGTTTGGTAATTCTCTTGACTATTTTCGTCTTGGAGGGAGGCACACAGGTTACCGAGGTCCCACCAATCTGACTTTTGGAGATGGAGAGCCTGTGAGCTGCTTCCTTTCGCCCGTGAGTAGCATGTGAGCTGGGAAGAGCTTCCTGCCACGAAGGAGCCCAATAAGGAGTACTCACAGTTGTAGGGTATAGAAGCCACAGCCATGAAAGGGCGTTATTCCATGGGGTGCCCTGCTGGCTTTGGTAGACCCCATTCTTGATCTTGGGGTCGTGAGTTAGAACACTACATTTTGGGTATAGTTTACTTAAAAAAAATGACATTGTTTGGGAAATAATGAATATACGTTGAGCCAACTACCTTTCGGCAACTAAAAGCACACCAGTAAGAACTCCATTGTGTCTGGATGTTATAAATATGTCCATATATAAACACATATACAATTTCTTAATATAAACAAATTACACAGTGGGTTTGTGTATCCGTTTTTGAAATATATGTGAGTTCTTAGGACTATGATAGGCTCTTCCAGTAAGGTTTTTATTCTTTGTTTGTTTTTTTCCTAGATTTTATTTATTTACTTGAGAGAGAGAGAGAGAGAGCGCACGAGTGGTGGGGAGGGGAGAGGGAGAAGCAGGCTTCCTCTTGAGCAGGGACCCTGATGTGGGGCTCGATCCCAGGACCCTGAGATCACAACCTGAGCTGAAGGCACATGCTTAACCGACTGAGCCACCCAGGCGCCCCAGGTTTGTATTCTTTGATTATGATCTTTTCAAATGTGTTTTAACCCCAACAAGATAATACTTATTCCTGTGATTTTTAGTCCTAAAGAAACTTTTCTTGGTTAACAAGGGTGCGTTTTCCAGTTTTTTCTCTATAGCCCAAGATAGCTGTTGCATCCCATTTCATCTCCTCATGATCACCAGGAATTAATGCTACATGTACTTGTGTGGACTCCCTTAATTTTTTGGATGTGCAAAAGTGAGGTGCACTGACCATGGCAAAGCAAGGTAGCTACCCATGTCACATTTGCTGTAGAAGTCCTTAATTCTCTGTTTGTCTATATAGACCCAGCAAGACATTGTCAGAGCCAGCTCAGAATGTGAGTGATGAGTCTGCTTGAAATTCCAGTTTCCATCAGAGTGTTGGATATGATAAATGGGCTCGCCTGATGGTTAATGAGCGTTCTCAAGGACAGCTAGAGTACCCTTCAGGCTGAATTACAGTGAACGACCAAGAAATTGCTACATACGAGCTCTGGGAAAGCTGTACATATTCAAGGGTGGTGTTTTTTTTTGTTTTTTTTTTTGTTTTTTTTTTTTGCCAAGCACAAAGATATTTCTATTTTCTTCTTTCCTAACCCCATCCTGGACCCTCCTCCCAGGATTCTGACAACCGTATCAGACAAGATGCTCATAGTTTTTCCAGCCGAACAGCATCCTTTGGCATTTTAAATAAAGATGTTTGTACTGCTTAGTCAAGAGGATAAAAATTATTTACTGTTGAAGGTGCCTAAAAAGTGGTTGAGAGGGGTACCAGGGTGGCTCAGTCATTAAGCCTCTGCCTTCGGCTCAGGTCATGATCCCAGGGTCCTGGAATCCAGCCCTGCATCGGGCTCCCTGCTCGGCAGGAAGCCTGCTTCTCCCTCTCCCACTCCCCCTGCTTGTGTTCCCTCTCTTGCTGTCTCTCTCTCCCTGTCAAATAAATAAATAAAATCTTAAAAAAAAAGTGGTTGAGAAATTGAGATGTACGATGTCCTTAATGCAAATATTCTATTTTTCCTGGCATGCAATGTATTCATTGATTCTTGCCACTAGCTGGTGCTAGGATACCGCTAGTAAGCAGTCGATTACATTGACTCTGCCACGATTAGTCTCCCTAAGTGGGTCATTCCTCTTTGCTGGATGACATGCCCTTACGTCATTTCCACACTAGTTTATCGATGTGGAGGAAAGCAGCCCCCCAATCTTGCCACTGCACAGCTGCACTTACAAAGATCGAAGAGATTTCATTTTGAATGAGAGGAGCTTTAAAGTCTCTTTTGGGTGCCTGGATGGCTCAGTCGTTAAGCATCTGCCTTTGGCTCAGGTCATGATCCCAGGGTCCTGGAATCGAGTCCTGCATCAGGCTCTCTGCTCAGCAGGGAATCTTCTCCCTCTGCCCCTCCCCTCACCACTTGCACTCGCTCCTTCTCTCTCTCTCTCTCTCTCAAAAATAAATAAATAAATAAAATCTATTTAAATAAATAAATAAAAATTTAAAATAAAAAATAAATTTAAAAGTTTTTAAAAATAAACATTTCAGCACCAAGGTTTTCTGGTTTTATTGTCACTTCCAACACATAAAGTTAGTTGGATTCTTCTTTTTTTTTTAAAGATTATTTATTTATTTATTTGACAGACAGAGATCACAAGTAGGCAGAGAGGCAGGCAGAGAGAGAGGGGGAAGCAGATTCCCTGCTGAGCAGAGAGCCCGGTACAGGGCTCGATCCCAGGACCCTGAGATCATGACCTGAGCCAAAGGCAGAGGCTTAACCCACTGAGCCACCCAGGCATCGTAGCTGGGTTATTCTTGAGTCTTAGCATATACATGGTGCATCTGGGGGCCAGAGATTTTAAAGAGAGGCATCCTAACAAAAATGCAAATCCTCAAAATGGTGTTGTTAAAAGTCCTCCTCCAAGGAAGCAACGGAGCTAGAAAGGTAGCCAGAACTCTCTTTTTATTTTACAATTTTACACTGGATCATTATGGTGAAGACTGTCTTCCAGAGATCTGAAAGCCTCTTTGCAAATGTGCGGTCTTTCCCATTACTGGGAAAACAATACAAGGTTCACATCCTACTGTCCGCTGTTCACTTCTGTTATCGTCAACAAGGGAAGAAGAACAGATTTTATGACAACAGAAAGAAGGAAAAGGCAAAGAAGAAAAGGTTCGTCTTGTAAGGACCTATTTAGCCAGAGCGACTCCATCTTGGTTAAAAGCCATTTTGTTGTTTGTGCAGTAAAACTTAAACTGACCCTGCCCCCCCTCCCCCCAGAGAAACTTACTTAGAAGCAAGTCTGGGAAACCAGTAAAATATGGTCAGCTAGTTCCTAATAACAGAGCCCAGAATACAAGGCCAGGTTGGCCAGTTCTTGATAACAGAGCCCAGAATACAAGGACGAGTTGGGCCAGGTGGAGACATCCAATCAGTAAAAAACACAAATACTTTTCCCCTAACCACCAAAGAATGTAAATCCCACCCTTTGGGCGCCAACTTTGAGTACCAATTCTGACCAGAGTAATAGGTTTGGTCAAACAGCTACTATACAATTATAAATTGTAATTCAAATGGCCACCTGCGTGTGACCTAACATGACTACAATCTCATTGGCCACCTATGTGTGGCCAGACTCTTGCTCTATAAAAGGTAGTCTGTAAGATGCGGAGGGGTCGCCCTCTTCGGAGGTGGCCCTGACCGATCAGTCAGTCAGTTCTTAAGCCTGTGAGCCGGGGATGGTCGCTGTCTTCGGAGATGGCCCTGGCCGGTCAGTCTGACTTCTAATGCTTAACGTAGAATAGAACTTTGCATAACTTTCACCTTGTCTCAGTCTCATTCCCCTGGTCAATCAGTCTGATTTCTAATACTTGGCATAAAATAAATCTTTAAATAACTTTCACTTTGTCTCAGTCTCGTTTCGTTTAATAACGGACCTAACAGTCTGTGGATGAAAATACGCCGACGATTCTATTTCTGGTTAAGTTATTTAATTATTTATTTTAATTTTTTTATTCTTTTTTTTAATTTTATTTTTTATAAACATATAATATATTTTTATCCCCAGGGGTACAGGTCTGTGAATCGCCAGGTTTACACACTTCACAGCACTCACCATAGCACATACCCTCCCCAATGTCCATAATCCCACCCCCCCAACCCCCCTCCCCCCATCAACCCTCAGTTTGTTTTGTGAGATTAAGAGTCACTTATGGTTTGTCTCCCTCCCAATCCCATCTTGTTTCATTTACTCTTCTCCTACCCCCTTAACCCCCCATGTTGCATCTCCTCTCCCTCATATCAGGGAGATCATATGATAGTTGTCTTTCTCCAATTGACTTATTTCGCTAAGCATGATACCCTCTAGTTCCATCCACGTCGTCGCAAATGGCAAGATTTCATTTCTTTTGATGGCTGCATAGTATTCCATTGTGTATATATACCACTTCTTCTTTATCCATTCGTCTGTTGATGGACATCTAGGTTCTTTCCATAGTTTGGCTATTGTAGACATTGCTGCTCTAAACATTCGGGTGCACGTGCCCCTTCGGATCACTACGTTTGTATCTTTAGGGTAAATACCCAGCAGTGCAATTGCTGGGTCATAGGGTAGTTCTATTTTCAACATTTTGAGGAACCTCCATGCTGTTTTCCAGAGTGGTTGCACCAGCTTGCATTCCCACCAACAGTGTAGGAGGGTTCCCCTTTCTCCGCATCCTCGCCAGCATCTGTCATTTCCTGACTTGTTAATTTTAGCCATTCTGACTAGTGTGAGGTGATATCTCATTGTGGTTTTGATTTGTATTTCCCTGATGCCGAGTGATATGGAGCACTTTTTCATGTGTCTGTTGGCCATCTGGATGTCTTCTTTGCAGAAATGTCTGTTCATGTCTTCTGCCCATTTCTTGATTGGATTATTTGTTCTTTGGGTGTTGAGTTTGCTAAGTTCTTTATAGATTTTGGACACTAGCCCTTTATCTGATATGTCGTTTGCAAATATCTTCTCCCATTCTGTCAGTTGTCTTTTGGTTTTGTTAACTGTTTCCTTTGCTGTGCAAAAGCTTTTGATCTTGATAAAATCCCAATAGTTCATTTTTGCCCTTGCTTCCGTTGCCTTTGGCGATGTTCCTAGGAAGATGTTGCTGCCGCTGAGGTCGAACAGGTTGCTGCCTGTGTTCTCCTCAAGGATTTTGATGGATTCCTTTCTCACATTGAGGTCCTTCATCCATTTTGAGTCTATTTTCGTGTGTGGTGTAAGGAAATGATCCAATTTCATTTTTCTGCATGTGGCTGTCCAATTTTCACAACACCATTTATTGAAGAGGCTGTCTTTTTTCCATTGGATATTCTTTCCTGCTTTGTCGAAGATTAGTTGACCATAGAGTTGAGGGTCTATTTCTGGGCTCTCTATTCTGTTCCATTGATCTATGTGTCTGTTTTTGTGCCAGTACCATGCTGTCTTGATGATGACAGCTTTGTAATAGAGCTTGAAGTCCGGAATTGTGATGCCACCAACTTTGGCTTTCTTTTTCAATATTGCTTTGGCTATTCGAGGTCTTTTCTGGTTCCATATAAATTTTAGGATCATTTGTTCCATTTCTTTGAAAAAAAATGGATGGTACTTTGATAGGAATTGCATTAAATGTGTAGATTGCTTTAGGTAGCATAGACATTTTCACAATATTTATTCTTCCAATCCAGGAGCATGGAACATTTTTCCATTTCTTTGTGTCTTCCTCAATTTCTTTCATGAGTACTTTATAGTTTTCTGTGTATAGATTCTTAGTCTCTTTGGTTAGATTTATTCCTAAGTATCTTATAGTTTTGGGTGCAATTGTAAATGGGATTGACTCCTTAATTTCTCTTTCTTCTGTCTTGTTGTGGGTGTAGAGAAATGCAACTGATTTCTGTGCATTGATTTTATATCCTGACACTTTACTGAATTCCTGTACAAGTTCTAGCAGTTTTGGAGTGGAGTCTTTTGGGTTTTCCACATATAGTATCATATCATCTGCGAAGAGTGATAGTTTGACTTCTTCTTTGCTGATTTGGATGCCTTTAATTTCCTTTTGTTGTCTGATTGCTGAGGCTAGGACTTCTAGTACTATGTTGAATAGCAGTGGTGATAACGGACATCCCTGCAGTGTTCCTGACCTTAGCGGAAAAGCTTTCAGTTTTTCTCCATTGAGAATGATATTTGCAGTGGGTTTTTCATAGCTGGCTTTGATAATATTGAGGTACGTGCCCTCTATCCCTACACTTTGAAGAGTTTTGATCAGGAAGGGATGCTGTACTTTGTCAAATGCTTTTTCAGCATCTATGGAGAGTATCATATGGTTCTTGTTCTTTCTTTTATTAATGTGTTGTATCACATTGATTGATTTGCGGATGTTGAACCAACCTTGCAGCCCTGGAATAAATCCCACTTGGTCGTGGTGAATAATCCTTTTAATGTACTGTTGAATCCTATTGGCTAGTATTTTGGTGAGAATTTTTGCATCTGTGTTCATAAAGGATATTGGTGTGTAGTTCTCTTTTTTGATGGGATCCTTGTCTGGTTTGGGGATCAAGGTGATGCTGGCCTCATAAAATGAGTTTGGAAGTTTTCCTTCCATTTCTATTTTTTGGAACAGTTTCAGGAGAATAGGAATTAGTTCTTCTTTAAATGTTTGGTAGAATTCCCCCGGGAAGCCATCTGGCCCTGGGCTTTTGTTTGTTTGGAGATTTTTGATGACTGTTTCAATCTCCTTACTGGTTATGGGTCTGTTCAGGCTTTCTATTTCTTCCTGGTTCAGTTGTGGTAGTTTATATGTCTCTAGGAATGCATCCATTTCTTCCAGATTGTCAAATTTGTTGGCGTAGAGTTGCTCATAGTATGTTCTTATAATTGTCTGTATTTCTTTGGTGTTCATTGTGATCTCTCCTCTTTCATTCATGATTTTATTTATTTGGGTCCTTTCTCTTTTCTTTTTGATAAGTCTGGCCAGGGGTTTATCAATCTTATTAATTCTTTCAAAGAACCAGCTCCTAGTTTCATTGATTTGTTCTATTGTTTTTTTGGTTTCTATTTCATTGATTTCTGCTCTGATCTTTATGATTTCTCTTCTCCTGTTGGGTTTAGGCTTTCTTTCTTGTTCTTTCTCCAGCTCTTTTAGGTGTAGGGTTAGGTTGTGTACCTGAGACCTTTCTTGTTTCTTGAGAAAGGCTTGTACCGCTATATATTTTCCTCTCAGGACTGCCTTTGTTGTGTCCCACAGATTTTGAACCGTTGTGTTTTCATTATCATTTGTTTCCATGAATTTTTTCAATTCTTCTTTAATTTCCTTGTTGACCCATTCATTCTTTAGAAGGATGCTGTTTAGTCTCCATGTATTTGGGTTCTTTCCAAATTTCCTCTTGTGATTGAGTTCTAGCTTCAGAGCATTGTGGTCTGAAAATATGCAGGGAATGATTCCAATCTTTTGATAACGGTTGAGACCTGATTTAGGACCAAGAATGTGATCTATTCTGGAGAATGTTCCATGTGCACTAGAGAAGAATGTGTATTCTGTTGCTTTGGGATGAAATGTTCTGAATATATCTGTGATGTCCATCTGGTCCAGTGTGTCATTTAAGGCCTTTATTTCCTTGTTGATCTTTTGCTTGGATGATCTGTCCATTTCAGTGAGGGGAGTGTTAAAGTTCCCTACTATTATTGTATTATTGTCCTTGTGTTTCTTTGATTTTGTTATTAATTGGTTTATATAGTTGGCTGCTCCCACGTTAGGGGCATAGATATTTAAAATTGTTAGATCTTCTTGTTGGACAGTTCCTTTGAGTATGATATAGTGTCCTTCCTCATCTCTTATTATAGTCTTTGGCTTAAAATCTAATTGATCTGATATAAGGATTGCCACTCCTGCTTTCTTCTGATATCCATTAGCATGGTAAATTCTTTTCCACCCCCTCACTTTAAATCTGGAGGTGTTTTCGGGTTTAAGATGAGTTTCTTGTAGGCAACATATAGATGGGTTTTGTTTTTTTATCCATTCTGATACCCTGTGTCTTTTGATTGGGGCATTTAGCCCATTCACATTCAGGGTAAGTATTGAGAGATATGAATTTAGTGCCATTGTATTGCCTGTAAGGTGACTGTTATTGTATATTGTCTCTGTTCCTTTCTGATCTACTACTTTTAGGGTCTCTCTTTGCTTAGAGGACCCCTTTCAATATTTCCTGTAGGGCTGGTTTGGTATTTGCAAATTCTTTCAGTTTTTGTTTGTCCTGGAAGCTTTTAATCTCTCCTTCTATTTTCAATGATAGCCTAGCTGGATATAGTATTCTTGGCTGCATGTTTTTCTCTTTTAGTACTCTGAATATATCATGCCAGCTCTTTCTGGCCTGCCAGGTCTCTGTGGATAAGTCTGCTGCCAATCTAATATTTTTACCATTGTACGTTACAGACTTCTTTTCCCGGGCTGCTTTCAGGATCTTCTCTTTGTCACTAAGACTTGTAAATTTTACTATTAGGTGATGGGGTGTGGGCCTATTCTTTTTGATTTTGAGGGGGGTTCTCTGAACCTCCTGGATTTTGATGCTTGTTCCCTTTGCCATATTGGGGAAATTCTCCCCAATAATTCTCTCCAATATACCTTCTGCTCCCCTCTCTGTTTCCTCTTCTTCTGGAATCCCAATTATTCTAATGTTGTTTCATCTTATGGTGTCACTTATCTCTCAAATTCTCCCCTCATGGTCCAGTAGCTGTTTGTCCCTCTTTTGCTCAGCTTCTTTATTCTCTGTCATTTGGTCTTCTATATCGCTAATTCTTTCTTCTGCCTCATTTATCCTAGCAGTGAGAGCCTCCATTTTTGATTGCACCTCATTAATAGCTTTTTTGATTTCAACTTGGTTAGATTTTAGTTCTTTTATTTCTCCAGAAAGGGCTTTTGTATCTCCTGAGAGGGTTTCTCTAATATCTTCCATGCCTTTTTCGAGCCCGGCTAGAACCTTGAGAATTGTCATTCTGAACTCTAGATCTGACATATTACCAATGTCTGTATTGATTAGGTCCCTAGCCTTTGGTACTGCCTCTTGTTCTTTTTTTTGTGGTGAATTTTTCCGCTTTGTCATTTTGTCCAGATAAGAGTATATGAAGGAGCAAGTAAAATACTAAAAGGGTGGCAACAACCCCAGGAAAATATGCTTTAGCCAAACCAGAAGAGATACCAAATCGTGAGGGGGGAGAAAGGGGATAAAAAGAGGTTCAGAAAGAAAAAAAAAAAAAGAAACAATTAAAAAAAGAAAACCAATAAAGAAAAAATATAAAAAGGGAAAAAATATATATATTAGATAAACTAGTTAAAAAACGTTAAAAAAGAAAAGGGTAAAAGTTAAAAAATTTTAGCAGAAGAAGAAAAATAAATTGAAAAAGAAAAAAATTTAAATTAACTGCAAGGCTAAAGAATCATGGGGAGAAAGCCATGAGTTCCGTGCTTTGCTTTCTCCTCCTCTGGAATTCCGCTGCTCTCCTTGGTATTGAACCTGCACTCCTTGGTAGGTGAACTCGGTCCTGGCTGGGCTTCTTGTTGATCTTCTGGGGGAGGGGCCTGTTGTAGTGATTCTCAAGTGTCTTTGCCCCGGGCGGAGTTGCACCGCCCTTACCAGGGGCCGGGCTGAGTAATGCGCTGGGGTTTGCTTTCGGGAGCTTTTGTTCCCTGAGCGCTTTCCGTAGAGTCCGGAGGGCGGGAATGAAGATGGCGGCCTCCCGGTCTCCGGCCCGGAGGAGCCGAGAGCCCGGGGCCCCACTCCTCAGTGCGCCCCCAGAGAACAGCGCCCAATTACTCCCGTCACCCTGCCTCCGGCCGCGCTCCGAGCTGACCGAGCCTGCGACCGGTTCAAGGTAACCCCGAGCTGAGAGTCACTCCTCGGCTCTGTCTCTGTAGCCGGCTTCCCCGTTCTAATACCTGTAAGCTCTGCGACACTCAGACACCCCCGATCCTTCTGTGACCCTGCGGGACCTGAGGCCACGCTGACCCCACGTGGGCTTCACCCCGGTTAAGCCTCTGGAGCGATGTCCCTCAGCGGAACAGACTTTTAAAAGTCCCGATTTTGTGCTCCGTTGCTCCGCCGCTTGCCGGGAGCCGGCCCCTCCCCCCGCGGTCTATCTTCCCGTCGCTTTGGATTCACTTCTCCGCCAGTCCTACCTTTCAGAAAGTGGTTGATTTTCTGTTTCTAGAGTTGCTGTTCTTCTTCTCTTCGACCTCCCGTTGGATCTGTAGGTGTTTGCAATCTTTAGATAAGCTATCTAGCTGATCTCCCGCTACCTGAAGTAGTCTCAGCCTGCTACTTCTCTGCCATCTTGACTCCTCCCGTTAATTTTTTTATTCTTATTTTTATTTTTTATTTTTTATTTTTTTATTCTTATTTTTAAATTCCTGGTTAAGTTTGATATACATATCGCCTTTCAAAATATTCAAGACATTTTCACCAGTTGAGTTTCATTTTATTATACTATCATCATTATAAATTCTGCTTTTAAAAGTCATTGAAATAGGGGCTTATGGCTGGCTCAGTCGGAAAAGCATGTGACCCTTGATCTTGGGGCTGTGAGTTCGAGCCCCATGGTGGGTGTAGAGAGACCCTTAGAAAAAACTCTAAAAGCCATTGGAATTAGTCAGAAATATCATTATTTGCAATTCTCTGAATTAATGCATCTGAAGTGTCAGCTCTGGCATTTCTGAAGATCACTTAGAGTGGTTCCTCCCCATTAGGGGGGATCAAGGATGGAAAGTGTTCTCTCGGGCAATGTTTTGTGACACACGTGAATCAGCTGCAAGTGTTTGTCAACAATAAACGTGACAGTCTCCTCTCCCCAGCTGTAGCTGGTGTACAGTATCTCATTGGAAACTGAGAGGAAGTGGACAGCTCGGCCAGCAAGAAGAGTTTACTCCTCCTGGCTTCCCACGTAAGGTCACCAGTTGCGCTGTTGTTGAGACAGGAATGTGAGCAGAGTCGTTAGAAAACCTAAAACAACAGGGGAAATGAAGGTAACAGCCTTTCTTATAATATCGACTTATAACTTTTATTTTTAATTAATTAATTTATTTTTTTGACTTGTAACTTTTTTAAAAATAGAATTCTTCTATTTATTTATTTTTTAAGATTATTTATGTATTCATTTGACAGAGAGAGACACAGTAAGAGAGAGAACACAAGCAGGGGGAGAAGCAGGCTCCCTGCCAGATGCAGAGCTTGATTCCAAGATGCTGGGATCATGGACCGAGCCAAAGGCAGACACTTAACAACTGAGCCACCGAGGCACCCCTTGACTTGTAACTTTTTTAAAAAAGATTTTTATTTATTTATTTATTTATTTGACAGACAGAGATCACAAGCAGGCAGAGAGAGAGGCGGAAGCAGGCTCCCTGCTGAGCAGAGAGCCCGATGTGGGGCTGGATCCCAGGACCCTGAGATCATGACCCGAGCTGAAGGCAGAGGCTTAACCTACTGAGCCACCCAGCCGCCCCTGACTTGTAACTTTTAAAGTAGTCTTGACTTTTAGCCCATCAGTGATAAGGTGCTGAAAATGTGAGATAGATATTATCTTACTCTAACTAAGGCTGGAGTTATTTCAGCTAACTGTGTCAAACAGGAGTTATTTCAGCTGTGTCAAAACCACAATTAATCACAATTCCAGTTGGAAAAAATCTGTCCCTCACACAGTATGTCAAGATGACTCCCGGGGTGCCTGGCTGGCTCAGTCGGTGGGAGCGTGTGACTCTTGATCTAGGGGTCATGAGTTTGAGCCCCAATTTGGTGTAGAGATTACTTAAAAGAAAAAGAAGAAAACATGATTTCTAAATGGACCAAAGATCTAAATTTTATAAATGGTATTATAGAAGTACCAGAAAAAAAGTGGGTAAATTCCTTTGTAATGTAGGAGTGGAGAAAAACCTCAGTAATTATGACTTGAAATCCAGAAGCAATAGGAAAAGAGATTGTGAATTTAACTCCCCAAAATAAAACGAAACAGGGGAGCCTGGCTGGCTCAATTGGTGGAGTGTGTGACTCTTGGTCTCGGGATTGTGGGTTTGAACCCCACGGTGGGTGTTAAGATGACTTAAAAATAAAATCTGAGGGGCGCCTGGGTGGCTCAGTGGGTTAAGCCTCTGCCTTAAGCTCGGGTCATGATCTCAGGGTCCTGGGATTGAGCCCCACATTGGGCTTTCTGCTCAGCAGAGAGCCTGTTTCCCCCTCTCTCTCTGACTGCCTCTCTGCCTACTTGTGATATCTGTCTGTCAAATAAGTAAATAAAATCTTAAAAAAAAATCTGAAAAACAAATAAGTAAACAAATAAGCAAGCAAAACACACCAAATGTTTTTAAATGATAAAACTACTATACACAAAGGCAAAAGACAAATAATAAAGAGGGAAAAGTATTTGCAACTTATTTTTTTTTAAGATTTAATTTATTTATTTGACAGAGAGAGAGTGCAAGTAGGCAGAGTGGCAGGCAGAGGGAGAGGGAAAAGCAGGGTCTCTGCGGAGCAGGGAGCCTAATGCAGAGCTTGATCCCAGGACACTGGGATCATGACCTGAGCCAAAGGCAGCCGCTTAAACAACTAAGCCACCCAGGCGTCCTGTATTTGCAAGAGAAGGAATTTATAGACAACGCCTCTAAAAGTCAAGAAGAAAAAGTGTTTTTTTTAAATGGATGAAACTTACAAACACATCCTCGAAAATGAGAAGCAAACGGTTTTTAAAGGTAAGAGAAGATGTTCATCTTCACTCACAATAGGGGAAATGGGAAAACTGTTCTCAAACTCTATTTCTCACCTATCAGAGTAACATTCAAAACTTTGACACCAAATGCCATAGGTGAGGGTGGGGAGGAAATAGGAATTCTCATCCATTATTAGTAGGAATCCAAAATAACATAACCCCTTATGTTATTTTGGATTCCTACTAATAATGGATATTTGGCAATATCTAGCAAAATCCCATTTGCACTTCTCCTTTGACGCTGCGATCCCCTTTCTAGGAAACATCCCAGTGGCACATCTGCAAACCAACAAGTGACCTACAGAAGGATGTATTCATTACTCATACGCATCTGGTTACTCACGGCAACGGTACTTGTGATGGTGAAACACTGAAAACAGACCAGATCGCGATCCATGGGGAAATAGTTGAATAAAGTATGAAAAAGCCACATGATGGAGCATGCTGTGTTGTAAAAAGGAATGTAGGATATTTCCAGATTCTTTTTTTTTTTTTTTTAGGATGTTCTGTTAGTGCATGTGAAGTTGCTATAATAATTTTTTTAAAGCTTATTATAATTTATCTCTTTTTAAAAAGATTTTATCTATTTATTTGACAGACAGAGATCACAAGTAGGCAGAGAGGCAGGCAGAAAAGGGGTGGGGAAGCAGGCTCCCCGCTGAGCAGAGAGCCTGACCCCTGGGACCATGACCTGAGCCGAAGGTAGAGGCCCCAACCCACTGAGCCACCCGGGCGCCCCTATTTCCATATTCTTAAATGGAGTGATATACAGGATGTATTGGTAAAAGAACAGACCACCCGCAAAACACTGCATATAGTGCACCACCTGAGTAAAGGGAGAGAGGGATACTAGCACACACACCTTCTCATATTTCCAAAAGGAAATACAAGAAGGATAAGCCAGGAGGGAAAAATACTGGGAAGGAGAGGGAGAGACTGTGAGGCGAAGCAGAAATAGAAATGAGATTTCTCTGAATAAATCTTACTATAATGCCTTGACTTTGGAATCAGCAAATATTTTACATATTCCAGAAAGAAAATTAAATCAAAAGGCCAGGGGTGGTGGGGTGGTGGGAAGCATTCCTTAAAATTAAAAAACAAATCCAAGTACTAAATTATGTATCAAACTAATGTCGAACCACAAGGATAAAGGAGCTATGTCAAGGGACTCGGGGAGGCAGCATTCGGACCCCACATCGTTCGTAGAACATCCTAAGATTGACGAGGGCTGTAAAGAAAATTTGGACATCATTCGGTCGTCATTTGTGAGTACCAGTGTCGACATTTTGAAATGATCATATGTGTATTGTAGGTGAATACGTCGTTCCAGCACTGCAATTCTTGTTAGAAATCAAGATTTGTAATACGACAGAAAAGACACTCGAGCACGAAATTAAAGAATTTAAACCCCGTGATGTTAAATTTGAAGTGGAAATATCACAGCGAATACTTTAGGTTACTGCCTTTTTTTTTTTTAATTTTATTTATTTATTTATTTAATTTGACAGACAGAGATCACAAGTAGGCAGAGAAGCAGGCAGAGAGAGGAGGAAGCAGGCTCCCCGCTGAGCAGAGAGCCCGATGCTGGGCTCCATCCCAGGACCCTGGGATCATGACCTGAGCCGAAGGCAGAGGCTTTAACCCACTCAGCCACCCAGGCGCCCCTAGGTTACTGCTTTTGAAAAAATATGTATTTTCTGAATTGGTTGTTAGAAGAGTAACAACTCAATAGCAGCGAATACACTGTTCCCCCACTGAAACTAACAAGGTTTGTTTGTTTGTTTGTTTGTTTGTTTTTTAGAGAAATAGCAGTCCAAATTGGAGGCAGGAAATGTATGAGTTGATCCCGGGGGCTCCTGTTGTGCCAGAAAGCAAGGAAACAAAGATTAATGGGGTCACGTCAGAAAGCCGACATGTCGGACCGCCATGGCCTACGACGGGACACTTTGAGCATCGACAAGAGTAATGACTGTAACTGATCAACACATAACAAATATATAAGATCGTGAGTTCACAGTGATAATCAGAGTGAGAACAGGAAGAAGAGAGGAATGGCTGTGCTAGCTAAAAAAAATCCACTGGGCACTATCGAAGCCGACTGTGGGAAGTCAGCTAAGGATGCAATGTTTGTATCCCCTTCAGATTCAAATGCTGAAACCCCAGCTCTGAAGTGAAGGTGGTCAGAGGCGGGGCCTTTGGAGCTCTCTCTCTGTCTCCCCACCCCATGAGGACACAGCAGGACGGTGGCTGTCTCCAAGCTGGGAGGAGGGCTCTCACCAGATCCTGAGTCTGCCGGTGCCTGGATCTTGGAATCTGCAGCCAAAAACATTGTTGAAGGCACCCAGTGTGGGGTATCTTGCGATAGAAGCCTCACCTAAGACTGTTGACTCTGAGAATTGGCGATCGAAGGGAAAGAATTAAGCATTCATCCTGCTTGTTCCAAGTGGACTGTAGTTTCAGGTGACTAAATAGTTGTAGTCGAAGAGGAAAAGTTCTTCTTTGCGAGAAAATCCCAGCTAAGAAATTTAGAAATGCCAGCTAATAAATAGAATAAAAACAAGAGGAAAAATCACCATTCACTGTTTTCAACTCCAAATTAAGTCATTGGTCCAGGGATTCGACAGATGCAAAACCTAATGGATGTTGGTTGGCAGGGATATGTCCAAGGAGGGATCAGATTGCGTCACCTGAACCCACTGGCCCGTCCCAGCGTCACTACAGGTAGACCAGCCAAACCAAACTATGGGCCTATCGATGAGAAGCCAGAGAAAGTGCACCTGTAAACAGAGTCCAGCAGGAAGTCCCACTGTGATGTTTTCTTTCCAGAGAATCCAATCAAGCCTTTAAGCCTCACTTTTTAAAAAAATTTTATTTATTTATTTGGCAGACAGAGATCACAAGTAGGCAGAGAGGCAGGCAGAGAGAGAGGGGGAAGCAGGCTCCTTGCTGAGCGAGAGCCTGATGCGGGGCTCGATCCCAGGACCCTGAGATCATGACCTGAGCCGAAGGCAGAGGCTTTAACCCACTGAGCCACCCAGGTGCCCATTTAAGCCTCACTTTTAATGTGATGAGCCCTGGGTTTTATATGCACCTGATGAATTACTGAACTCTACATCTGAAACTAATGATGGACTGTATGTTGGCTAATTGAATAAAAACAAAAACAAAAACAAAAACAAAAAAACTCAGTTGTAGTTTACAGAACAAAGAAGGGACAAATCAGCAATTTAAATGATTCCGGAAAAAAGTCACCCAACACGTGTAGAATGTGGGATGTCTTGTAGAAAACAGATCCAGTTTCTAAAACAAGTCAAGGGCATAAGGAAAATAGGGTGGAAGGGGCAGGAAGATGTCCCAGGTGATAAAAAAGAGCCATAATAATCAATCACCAAATGTAATGAGTGGAAAATTAAAGTATGAACTAATCATTCTTACTAAGGAATCATTATTTTTATTTTGTATTTTATTTTACTTTAAAAAGATTTTATTTATTTATTTGAGGGAGAGAGAGAGAGAGAGAATAGAGGGGTAGAGGGAAAGGGAGAAAGAGAATCCCGAGCAGACTCCACGCTGAGCACAGAGCCTGATGTAGGATTTCATCTTACAACCCTGATCTCAGACTCTCTCATGACCTGAGCCAAAATCAAGAGTCAAATGCTTAACCAACTGAGCCACCCAGGCACCCCAGGATTTTTTAATCTAAGTTAAATGAGATAATGCTATTGTGGGTAATGGCCTTATAGTTTAGAAATAGCTACAGAAACATTTCAAGGTGAAACCACATGGTGTTCAGGATATGCTTTAAGTTATTGATTGGGGTGGGGGGAGACAGAAGGAAAAGAAAGGAAAGAGAGGGGTAAGGACTGGCTACTTAAAGCCAGTGTGACAAAATAAAAATGTTGGCATTGCTAATTCAGAGAAATGGGTTGTCTTATTTGCTGTACTTTTGCCATAAAAATGTTGACAATAAAACATAAAAGATGAAACAATGATCATTGCGCACTTTGATAAAAAGACTTCAGATGTTCAGCGGATCACCTAGGGTAGACCTTCTGGTCCATAAGTTTCCTGCACACAGGCGCTGACGGCAACCTCCCCAGGTAGCCCGAAGAAGAAATGCGTGCAAGGACAAGAGTGAGAGGTGCTCCAAGAGACCATGAGAGCTGTTGTGTCTTCACTGTCCCCTAAAAGAAACATTTTACTTCGAAACCTTCCTTTCCTTGAACTGATCAGGCTGATTCAAATGACTCATTTAGCAAAAAGTGCCGCACGGGTCCAAAACATACACTGTATAAAACCAAATGATGTGGTTTATTCATTCCCAGGAAGAAGTTCTTCTTCAGTATAAGCACATGCAAGGACAAATGTTTTTGTGATCTTAACCAAAAACCTTAAGTAATGAAGTGAAGAGATGTACTGGGTCAGGAATGAGAAGACCCTGGTTGTACTGGTCATGAACTGTAGGATCTGTAGCAAGTTGCTTAAAGTGTGTCAGAGAGTGTCCAGGGGATCCCCAGTTCCGTGCTTTTGTGAACACGGCATCTCACGAGGTAGTGCGTGTCTCTCGCAGGTGCGGCATGAACAGAACAGGAGCCAGGAGATGATTCTAAGCTCCCTTCTGACTCTGAGATCCTTTGGGATGTTTGGAACCCATTGCCAGCTGAGCACACATGTTGTCCACCAGAATGTCAAATGTAAGTTCTCAGCCAAAGGCTCTCATGGAAGTGTGTTCACAGGTAAGTAAAAGAAGCTCCAGACTCCTGTTCTGGGAATCCATCAGCCATCTTCCCTCAGGTTGGAGAGCCTGTCTTCAGTGAAACACAATAGCTTGTTTCTGGATACACTGGTCCATGTTTGGTTTTCTAAACAGTGTTTCTGGTACGTCCTAGTGAGTGTGGTGCAAGAATTCCTGAGGGATCCTGGTAGCCCTTTCTGGCGGTTCTCCCTCTGTAACCTGTCTGCTTGAGGCAGGATTTTCTTCATATACTTGAACCAAAACCCAACTGACGGGATGCAGAAGCAGGTACGGGAACCCAGCTGTCCTCGGTTATGCCAGACATGAAGGAAATTGGCAGAACTGGGAAACAATGCCACTCTTCTCAGGAAACTGGTTTGTTTTGGAATATGTAGTTATTTTTCACTAAAAATGTGCTATTTAGGATAATGTAGACATGGGATTATGATTACATTTTAAATAAATAGGTAAATACATATTCTTAAATTTCCCTGTTTTAATTTCTCTTTTTAAAAATTTTTAAAAATTATTTATTTATTTATTTGATGGGGAGAGAGAGAGAGAGAGATCACAATTAGGCAGGGAGGCAGGCAGAGAGAGAGGGGGAAGCAGGCTCCCCGCTGAGCAGAGAGCCCAATGCGGGGCTCAACCCCAGGACCCTGAGATCATGACCTGAGCTGAAGGCAGAGGCTTAACCCACTGAGCCACCCAGGCGCCCCCTCCCAGTTTTAATTTCTAATATGGTGAATATTGGTAGATCTGTCACATACACTAAAGTTCATGGCAGTCCTACATCATATTTGAGAGTAAAGAAATCCCAGGTTCAAAAAGCATAAGAACCGCTGCTCTAGAAAAATTTGACCTCATTTTACTTCTAGCCTCTTCTTAATAAGGATGAAACTTAATCTTTGCAACAGCTCTTGAAGGGAAGAGACAGATGAAGAACGGAGTCTTAGTGGTAAAACACCTTTTCCAGAGGCTCTCGGCCCCAGCAGACTTGCCCTGTCTGCTTAGAAGTCAGAAGTCGTTCCCTCGCTGGTTCTAAATCAATCACTGGAAAGGAGAATGAGATCCATGATTGATTTAGACGGGTTGCTTAGGGATAATGGATGTTGTGGTGTCAACCACAGATTGTCCATTCCCCTTATAAATGACAAGCCTGTACAGTGAAATGGCCAGAGAAAAGTGCAGTATCTCATTATGAATCAGACTATCCCCAGTGGTTACAACAATGGTCAGCCCATGGGGTTAATTCTCAGGGTCTGGATCACCGAGACTGGGGGAGTCAGGGGCAATAGTCTCGGGGAGGCCTATAGTGCACCCTCTGTGTTCCTCTGTCTTCTTGAACAGCTGGGCATGGCGCTTTGACCAGTGCTGGCAACATCAAAGTCCTTTTGCTATAACTTGAACTGATTTCTTGATGTCACTGCTGTTGACATGCAAGTCTATAGCGGTTGACTATCCCCACAGTGCAGGAAAGTTTGTAATTTTCCAGAGCACCAGTTGGTTGAAGGAACGATCAGGTTTCCACTTCCTGAACGCACATTCAGGGGCAGGAAAACTGTATTTGCTTTGAAGAAAAATTAGCATCAATCATGGGTTGTACTAAAAGTCATCTGACAAATTTAGGAAAGTTAATACATGCAAATGTTTGTTTGGGTCCTCGGGGCTCAATGCTAAGGCTGGAGACACTTATTCTCAAGGAACCTCTTTGGAATAGTGATTGAGGTACTGAATCTCACCCAAAGCTCCAAGCCAGAGCAATTCTGCCCTGCCACAAATTCCTTCTCCCAGACTTCTCACAGTGTTGTTTGTGGAGGAGCTGGGGCGTCAGGAATTCAGAGCACATACTGATCGGCAAGCAGAGGGAAACAAGCATCCTCTGGGAGCTAGCTTTTACCATCATCAACCAACAGTCTTCTCATTTTAGGACATGGTGGATGTCCCATGTGGATGTGTTACCTTGCTGGGAAGAAGACACAAAAATGAATCAGTGAGAGTAGATCCTCACTGAGCTGTGCCAAGTGTTCCAACGATGGTCAGGGTGAATATCTTCTCCACTTTGCCTGATGCACCTTTCATCCTGCTTTCTGGAATTCTCACTGGCACGGGTTGGGATTAACACTCATTTCCAAACACTCTTCACCTTCATGTACTGGGACACTTCCCTTGTAGGATCCCCTCATTCTCCTGCAAGCTGCATTGATAAACGAGTCTCCAGGATTCTAAAAACATTTCCTGTGTGATCTATCTACGGCTGCAAACAAGTTATTCCAAAGGTTAGCATCTTCGAAGAACCATCAACTCTTTCTGTGGATGGGGAATTCGGCAGCAGCTCAGCCGGAAGGTTTTGGTTTGGGGTCTCTTGTGAGGCTGCAGTCAAGATGGCGGGCTGGGCTGCAATCAGCTGAGGCATTGGACGATTGAAGCTGGACGATCCACTTCCAAGACAGCTTGCTCACGTGACTGGCTCGTCAGTGTGGTCGTTGTTAGGAGGACTCAGTTCTTCTTCGCATGGACTTCTCTACCAGGAGGAGTGTGAGCACCCTGCCAACATGGCCGCCGACTTCCGCCGGGCAAGTGATCTGAGAGCAAAAGCAAGGAGGAAGCCACACCGCCTTTTGTAAGCTGACCTCTTCCATTTCTGCAATATTTCTGTAATATTCTATTAGTTACACAGGTTAATGTTGAAGGGGTCTGCAAAAGGGCATGAGTACCACAAAGTGAGGGTCATTGGGAGCCATTGCTGTAGTCTCACTCAACTTTAACTCACCTTACTCCTCATTTTGACATCAAACTTATTCTGCTCAAAACCCACCATCTGTCTCCCATAACGTGAAATGTACAGTCCTTACCAATCTTCTGACCCCACAGCCCTACGTGATCTAGCTCCTACACCTCTCCACCTTCCCCTCCTAACCCCTCTATCTTGCACTCACTTCTTCCCAGCCAACTGGCTTTTTTCTCTTTCCAGAAAACACCAAGCTCCTCCCCTCCTAGGACCTTTGCCTTTGCTGTTTCATCTAGAAACATCCTCTCCCAGAATGTCATATGGCCACCTCCCAAGCTTCCTCTCATTTCTCGGCTCAGAGGCCCACCTCTCTTACCTCAGAGAGGCTTCCATGACCCTCTCCACCCCTTCACTCTCTCCCTGTTTCCTTTGCTTTGTGTTTCTGAACAGCAACGGTCACAACCTAAAATTATATCACGTATTTGTGTTTGTAGTTAGTCCCCCCACAGTGGTGTAAGTGCTGTGAGCGTGGGGCTGTATCAGAAGTTTTCCCTATTTTGGCTCCAGCACCTGGTACATGCTTGATGCTCTGCTGCTCTTTGCTGAACAAATGAATAAGCAAATGAATAAATCTGTACCAAGAGGGGATTGAACCGGATTGGTGAGCAGATTGGTGCTGGTCTGAGAGCTGTTACTGGTTCATGGACAGAAAGTTCAGAGATCCAGAGCAAACACCGAGAACATTTAACGGCAATCTAACCTTGCTGTGACATCCAAGCTGCCCATCAGGGACCAACCCTGTTGAAGCAAGTAGACGGTCACTACAGTAGACCATGTTGGTGGTGTTGAACTTACCTGGGGTGCCACGTGCTGCTGGGTAGTCATCGACAATGGGACCGTGTTGAAATGGATGGCATTTTAAAATTCATTTGTCAGCAATGACCCCAATGCATACAAAATTCAGATTGCATTTTCTTTCACTGAAAAATTATTTAAGTGCAATTGCAGCTCTTCGGGATAAATGGTGACTGATAAATTCTGAAAATATCATTATCACTTATTTCATTTGAAATAAAATCAGTGCCCTGAGCTTTCCTCTTTACATAGAAGCGTGTACTCTGCACCACTTTTCAATGCAGGACACTGACTTCCAAGGTGCAGGTTAAGACTTCATTTTTCTCCTCAAATAATGAGGTGGTAGAACTGTTGTATAAAAGCATTACAACTGGAGAGCCCAGAAAACAAAGTCCAGGTTTCAGTGACATGCCAGGATATATTATGTACCAATGAAAGAGACTTTGAGGGGTGCCTGGGTGGCTCAGCTGGTTGAGCGTCCAACTCCAGATTTTGGCTCTGGCCGTGATCTCAGGGTTGTGAGATCAAGCCTTGTATGGGGCTCCATGCTGTGTGTGGAGTCTGCTTGAGATTCCCTCTCTCCCTCTCCCTCTGTCCCTCCCCTTGTTCATTCACATTCTCTCTTTAAAAAAAAAAAGAGAGAGAGAGAGAGAGACTCTGAGACACTTCCTTGGACTGTTGTATTTGGATGCAAAGTTGTATTTTCTCAAGCTGGTCTTGAAAATGAGATTATCCTACATGTATAATGTTTTAAATATAATTTTCAGTCTCTTTGAAGCCATCAAAGTGTCCACACTCTATCTTGTAATCATTGGTTTTTATTGACTTTCTGCCATCCGTGAATTAGAACTGGACTGCGTTCATCCTTGTGGAACTCACCACTCATGGGAAGCGAGGTAAGGAGCTCTTTGCATGGGGGCTTCTGCCTGAAGTCCACAAAGCAGTGAAGAAATTCTTTATTCATTTTTGTGGCTGCCACCTTGCCTTGAGGTTGCTCAATGTTCTGCTTCTTGCTTCTTTCTTCTGGCTCTCAGAGCGTTCAGAAGCCCACGTACGGTCTCCCCTTGGGTGGCACTCTGGGACCTGCAGTTTCCAGAACCAGTCTTCACGGTGAATTCCTTAGCAAACAAGACTCATTCAAGCTTTAAAGAAGGGAGTTGATTGGCCTGGGAAAGTTGTGTGGAAGGGAGTTGGGGTCTGTGTGCTCTTGGAAAGGAGGAGTGTTGGGGGAGGGGCAAACCCACATTTCCAAAGGATTCCGTATCCATCAGGCATGGGGATCCCGATCCTTCCCACTGCACATCAAGTCCTGGAGCAGGTAGCTCAACCACACCAGTACACACCTACCACACTCTCCCTGGAAAACTTGCGGTTCAGAAAACACACCAGCCTCACTCATTCCCTGTGAGGTTGGCCAGTGAATTTGGGAAACACGCAGTTCTGAACCAACTCACCCCTCCTGGGGACATGGGTGACCTTCACAAATACACACTGACTGATGGGGTTCAGCAGGAAGGGAGTCCTGGAGAGGAGAGGTTTTCTACTTTCCTTTCCTGTAGGAACAACTGCTGCAGATTCAGCCCAGAGGGGTAATGATAGCACTGCCAAAGAGACAGAAAAAAGAATTTGTACACACTGCAGCCCTAGCTTTCCCTTACACAGAGAGCTGGGGTTACTGGCAGGCTTACAGAAATGTACTGGAGGACCCAGAATCCTAAGGGAGCCCTAGCATCACTGGAGTACAGCTGGGGATCAGGGCACGCTCTTCCTGCTCTTTAAGAATCATAGTGGGTCCACGAAAGGGTAGCACCTCCCCATCCCCAATAGATAGGTCCATGTCTTAATCCCTGGAAATCTTATCTGGCCTCTAGTTTAGGGTGATCTGTCCCATCAGCCTAAGGAAACTAGCATGGGAGTTTCCAGCCCAGCAGAGGAGACGGACATTAAAGACTAATCCCAGAGATAGGCATGGTGCACAGCAGGGATGACTATATGAAGGGGGGGCGCACCGATGACTAGCCTGGTGTGGGATTGGGGCGTGGGGACACCGAGAGGCAGCAGAGCAGGAGGCTAAGACCTCAGATCTCAGCTTTGCCAAGTACGCTGAGTGCATTGAGGACATTTGACTTCTCCAAGCCTCAGTTTCCCTGCTGTGAAAGAGGACGAATGAAGCAGGCACCTCCTGGGGTGTTGAGGATATGTAAAGTACATAGAACGATGTCTAGCCCAGGACAAGGGCTGCATGCGTTTTTGCTACGATTATCCCATTTGGGTTGAGGTCCGCAGGGTGAGCCAGCTCGGCTGGCTAGACAGAATGGGCAGGGGGAGGAGGTGTGGGATGGGACTCGGAGACAGGCTGGGAAAAGATGCTGGGCCCAGGGCTTTGTCATACTCCTGGGGGTACCTGTGTTGGCTCAGGGCCTGGGAGTGTGACAGGCGTGAGCACATGCTTGTGGAAGAGATATTTAATCTCCCGTGTCCTACTAAGAACTTCGGGAAACTTGTCATGCGGTTGGCTTTCCCCCCTGCAGATGGCTTTTTTCTTTTTAGGTTTTATTTTTTCAAGTAGCTTCTACACCCAATACGAGACTCGAACTCCCCACCCCCAGATCAAGAGTCACATGCTCCACCAACGGAGCCCGCCAGGCGCCCTGAAGATGGCTTCTGATAAAAATGAGTGAGCCCCCCCGCCCGATTATGAATCCTTACACCAGAAAACGGGTGACATGGAAAGAGCCCGGCCTATTCAAATGCCCTCAGATTTGATTTGCCCAAGGTTTTAAGTGTTGGTCTCCTCAGCATGGAGAGATTAACAAGCCAGGAGGTTGAATGGAGATCTTTGTACTTTGCCCCAGCTGTTTGTTACCAGAGGGTCTGTGGGTTTGGTCCGATGCCTAGACCCACAGACGCAGACAGAGAGACCCATAGCTGGTGCGATGAGGGGTTTATTTACCAAGTGGGCTTGGGCTGCAGCTGGAGGACAGCACAGATCTGTGACTCAGATCCCTGTCACTGTAGGCACTCCCTCTGCTTGGCCCCCCAGACTGCGTGCTCCCCATCTTGTTGCTCACCGTGGCAGCCCTTCAGAACCCACAGGCTGATGACCCGGGGTTAGCTGGGGGGCTGAGTTCAGGTTAGCTGGGCCGCTGAGGACGGCCTGATCCCCGTGAGCCCAGCTTTCCCCCATAAATAGCCATGTTCTCTGTGCAGGGCTCAGGGAAGAGAAGCAGCCGGCTTCCATCAGAAGCTTGATGACCGCATTTGGAGGGACCGCAGGGGAGGGTTTTGGGGCCATTCGAAGATGGGTCTCTGTCCCCACTGGTTTTACATTCACACAGTCGTGGCAGAGACCCTTAGTCCTGGGGGCTGGAGGACACTGGGTTAGTGTGTTGTTTTCCTGCAGCTGCCATCATGAGCTACAGCAAACACGGTGGTTTAAAACAATGGAAATTTACTCCCTCACAGTTCTGGAGACCAGGAGTCCCAAGCCACGGAGGTGGAAGTCTCCACTACCTCGGGAGGCTCCAGGGGAGAATCTGCTCTTTGCCTCTGCCAGCTGCTGGTAGCTGCCGGCAACTCTTGCCTTGTGTCCTAGTCACTCCAACCTCTGCTTCTGGGGTCACATTGCTTCCTCCTCTTCTCCTGTGATGTCTCCTCTTCTGTGTATTATATGGACACAATGGATTTAGGGCCCACAGGGTAATCCAGGATGAGCTCAACTAAAATTCCTTAAATTGGGGCACCTGGGTAGCTCAGTCGGTTAAGCATCTGTCTTTGGCTCAGGTCATGATCCCAGGGTCCTGGGATGGAGCCCTGCCCCGGGCTCCCTGCTCAGCGGGAAGCCTGCTTCTCCCTCTCCCACTCCCCCTGCTTGTATTCCCCTTGCTGTCTCTCTCTCTGTCAAATAAATAAGTAAAATCTTTTAAAAAAGTAAATAAATAAAAATCCTTAAATTAGCTGCATTTGCGAAGACCCCTTTTCCAAATTAGATCCCACTTACAGATTCTAGGAACTTGGACGTGGACTGATCTTTTTGGGCACCAAATAGAACCCACTATACCTAAGTATTCTATTCCCAACACGCTTAGTCCCTTAAAGAAGATGAGGGACCACGATACAAGGAAAACAAATCTAGTGGCTATCTAGGTGGTGAGATGAAGTTTTCCAGAAGAGAGAGGGAGTTAAATAACTTGTTCCTTAAATTTTTCAACCAATTTATTTCTCTAGACAAGACGAAAATCTTTATCTCGGTGAGCCTGTTTTAGGTATGGTGCCTTATATCCTGGGCACAGTGGCACAGGGAAGGAGCCATGGATTTGGGGCACCAGCTCCTTACCCTCCTATTGGGTGGCCTTGGGTGATTCAATCACACTTGGCCTTCTCACCTGAAAAAGAACAATAACGGTACCCACATTTACGACTCGTCGCAACACATGTAGGGAGTCCAGCACGTGCCAGGACGTAGTGGTCGCTAAAGAAACAGCAACTCCTGTTGCTACTGTGTATTGCTTTGTATTTTTTTTTTTAAGATTTTATTTTTAAGGGGTGCCTGGGTGGCTCAGTGGGTTAAGCCTCTGCCTTCAGCTCAGGTCATGATCTCAGGGTCCTGGGATCGAGCCCCACATCAGGCTCTTTGCTCAATGGGGAGCCTGCTTCCCCCCTTCTCTCTCTGCCTGCCTCTCTGCCTACTTGTGATCTCTGTCTATCAAATAAATAAATAAAATCTTTTTAAAAAAGATTTATTTGATAAATAAATAAATCTTTTTTAAAAAAGATTTTATTTTTGAGTCATCTCTACACCCAGTGTGGGGCTTGAACACATGACCCCGACATCAAGAGTCTTGTGCTCCACCAACCAAGCCAGCCAGGAGCCCCCATTGCTTTGCATTTACAAAGCACTTCCACGCATACTGGGGATGTGTTCCAGAAACCAACAAGCCTGTGGACTGCCATCATTTCTATCTTCTCAGATGAGGAAACAGACAGGTAATGTGCTGTACGTGGACTGTAAGCCAGGCAGGCCAACTTGGACCCCGTGCTTCGCCTACACCATGGTTTTTTTTAGCCCTTGTCAGTGGCTTGGTTGGCAACCTGCTGAGGGCAGACCCATGGTAATGGAGCATAGACTAGGAGCCTCGGGGAGAGGACTGAACAAAGGGGAGATGGGAGGACACCAAAGAAGTTCCTAAGGTGGCCGCCACCATCTTTGCCGCGCTGTGTGCTCAGCTGTCTGACAGTAACTCCATGAACACCTTGGCCATTGAAAATTAATCCCATTGGAAATCTATGAATGAAGACCTATGAAAACAAACAGTTTTTCTTTTAGCCACAGAAAAAAAAGGGTATTTTTATTGGCAAGCTTTATGAATTATTAGAATAATTCTTCTCGCTGTTAACGTCTATGGCAGTGCCCAACTCACAGGGAAGTGCACCATGAATGTTTGCTGGACGCTCCCTCAGTCGCCGTGGGTGTTTTATTTCATTAAAACATCTCGGATCACGCAGGGAGAGTGTTGAGTGAGGGAGGCATTGGAAGGTTAGTCATCACGAAGGGTGGAGAAAATCAGTGCCATTGGGTCTGCCTTTAATTCCGCTCACCAGGCAGGGGTTGGCTTTCCCTATTGTTCTAGGTTACATATTTCTTTCACCATGGATTCCTCCAACGTGAGTGAAAAATTGGAATGACAGCATGGGAAGGTCTAGTAACATCTGTCTGTCACAAAGGAAGCATGATAGCTGCCATCCCATTGTTTGGAAGAATCGAGGGAATGGCTCAAGGTCAGAGGGGAAGAGGTCAGGGTTGCTTTCCATCTGGGATGGAACTGCTGGATGGGCAGTGGGGAGCTGCCTCCCCAGATGGGCTACTCAGGGGGTGTGTTAATTTCCTAGCGTAGCTGCGACAAATTACTGCAAACTGGGTGGCTTAAAACAACAGAAATTTATTTTCTTACTGGTCTGGAGGCCACAAATTTGAAATCAAGGCGTTGGCAGGCACATCTCCCTCTGAAGGCTCTAGGGGAGACTTCCAGTGTCTTCCAGCTTCTGATGGTTCTGGGTGGGGGAGGGAGGTCGTATGTTCATTAGCTTGTAACAGCATCACTCCAACCTGCCTATGTCTTCCCATGGTCTTTCATCCTTTGTTTCTCCTCTTCTGTGTCTTTTCTTCTTAAAAGAACCCTCATTATAGGATTTAGAGTTCACCCAGTTAGTCCAGTACGATCTCATCTTACAGCTGCAAAGACCCTTTGTCCAGATAAGGTCACCTTCACAGGGACCACGCTTCACCCGGGGTCGGGACTTGGACTTCCCATCTTGGGGACCACAATTCAACCCACTCCAGGTGGGGTTGGCCCCAGTTGCTTTCTGAAGGTGGCACTCATAAAACAATCGTGGAGAATTTCCCAGTCGGTACCAAGCATACTCCTGGTTTCCTGCTGGAAATGAGGAAAACGTACAATTTAATTTTGTGTGCCTAGAAGTTTATTTTTCATTTCGGAGAAGGTGACTATCAAGAAATCTTTCTATTTTTGACAACTTCCCCAGAAAGATTTTGGACTCTGGGTCCCCAGAAGGATTTTTCTGAGGAACCAATTTCACATCTTTAAACTCCTTTTCTGCTACCTATTAGAAAACCTCTTCCAACATCGGATATATCACATTGTACTTAAAAAAAAAAAAGTCAATTTTTAAATTCATGAGGTTCTATTTTTATTAGAAGTAATTGACTAGCTCTAAAAATCTTGTCATGGAAGGTGGGTGAGACATTTCTATCATTTCAAAAAGAAACAATAAATGTATTTTATGAAAATGTTTTCCTATGGGAAAGAATAAGATCAGTAGGTCATCTGAAGGAGAAGAGATGAATAGGGATAAAAGATCATTTTGAAGTTATTACCCACTTAAATCCAATTAACCTAGACCTTCTTCCTCTGAGCATCACACTTCTAAGAGATGCTAAGTAATTCCTAGTCAAATCTGTATAATTAAATATCCAAAGCATGAACTCACTTTTACTTTTATTGTTCCTTGGGGACAAAAATCCCAGTGTCTAGGAACATGGAAATTATTTTATTATGACCCCATTTGTCTTTGTCATTTGTCATTGCATGGTTTGCAATTCAAAGATTTAGAAACTGGGGCGCCCGGGTGGCTCAGTGGGTTAAAGCCTCTGTCTTCGGCTCAGGTCATGATCCCAGGGTTCTGAGCTGGAGCCCCACATCGCATCGGGCTCTCTGCTCAGCAGGGAGCCTGCTTTCCGCTCTCTGTCTCTGCCTGCCCCTCTGCCTACTTGTGATCTCTGTTGAATAAATAAATAAACTAAAAAAAAAAAAAAAAAAAGACACACAAAAATCTGGAAACATCCTAACTATCCACCGGCAGGAGAAGTGTGAGTAAATGCTGATCTAGTCATGATCCCGTGCTCCCCACCAGCTACAGAGACGCATTGGAGCCCCGTGCTCCACGAGGATCCATCTCACAATGTTGGGGGTGGGGAAAGCACGCTGCAGAGAAGGATTCCGTGCACTTAAAGCTGAAAACACGCACCACAATGCTGTATCTTGATTCTGGATGCCTACCTATAAGATAAGGAGAGTAGTAGAAAAATAGACGTGTTTCCAAATGCAATACACGTGGTTCAGGAGAATGGTCCATCTGGGAAAGGGAGCAGGAAGGAACTGATGTCAGGAGGGACCCCGGGGACAGTATGTGCAGGGGATTTACTTCTTAAAAAAAAAAAAAATGTAGGCAATATGAGAAAATGTTAGGATTTGCCAGAGCAAAATGGTGGGCATGTGGGGCTTTGCTCTCATTCCTGCATTTTTCTGTATGTTTAAAATAGTTCATGATTTAAAAAATGAGATCCCTCTTTTCCACTGGCTGGGGAAACTGTGTCTTCAAAATACACTACCGTTGAGCTGATAGGGAAACAATTGATTTTGGAAGATGATACCTGGGGGCTCCTGGCTGACTCATTGATGGAGCGAGTGACTCTTGATCTCAGGGTCATGAGTTCGAGCCCCAAGCTGGGTGGAGAGATTACTTAAAGAAAGAAAGAAAGAAAGAAAGAAAGAAAGAAAGAAAGAAAGAAAGAAAGAAAGAAA